>NC_061808.1:1851579-2064079 GCF_021462225.1 Girardinichthys multiradiatus
TCCGGAGAAAGGCAGCTCTGTGAGCACTGTAGATGGAAAGACAAATAAAGTGACAGACGGATCCAAAGATGAGACGGTCCGACAGGCAGATGGACAGATTGGAAAGTAGCAAAACACAGACTCTGACAGATAGAAAGTGTCTGAAAGACACGGAGACGAGTTGACGTGCAGACAGACGAGTATGGAAGTGGAGACAAACTGGTACTGATTTTTGAAGGTCTAAAAGACTGGAGGACAGGCTGAAAGAGAGAGACAGACAGGATGACAAACGCGTAGGAAGTCCTGCCGTCCCGCCAACTGTGTTATACCATTTTTCCATTCACAAATTCTCAGACAGTGAAGTGTGCTGCTGCTGCTTCCCTCCTGGTGTGTGTGTGTGTGTGTGTGTGTGTGTGTGTGTGTGTGGACGACATCACTGTTGACAGTTGTTCTTTAAATGTTTTGCTGTTTCTCATAAATGCCTCCAGGTTCTCGCAGTTTCATGCCAACTTTTGCAAAACCTCAGAAGTTTGTTTTAAATTTTTCTGAATGAGGTTTTTTCTCTGCTTCGTCACTTATTTGCATCGGTTATGAAAATGATTGTGCAGAAACAGCTCATCCACCAGCAGCAGCAGTGAACATCTGATCAGCTGCTGTTTCCTCACACAGAGCGAGGTGTTCTCTGCTCTGAAGGCCTCGAGTTAAACGAAGAGTCAGAAACAACTTTTAAGCTTCTGGATACAAGATAAAGTTGGTTTTTAACAGCATCGGGTTTAAGTTTTTAAAAAGAAAAGTTCAGCATTTGCTTTCTTTGATTTGCTCCATGAATAATAATTTATTTATTCTGCATTTAACGCAACTGGTTTTAATTTGAACTACTGAACCAACAATGGATTTGACTGTATGAAAGAATGGGTTTTTACCATCACATTAGATGGTCTTCAGAGTAAGCAGTTAAGACTTTCAAAATAAAGTTCATAGGGACTCATTAATGTTTCCTTTACACTTTTACTTTAATGTGAATTTGCACATGAGATGAAACAGTTTGGTTAATTAAATGGATAAATTAAATTAATGAAAAAATTGAACATTGGCTGCATGGTGATGCAGTTGATAGCAGCCAGAAGGTTCTGCATTCAAATCCCGATGTGGCTTCTTTCTGCATGGAGTTTGCTTGTTCTCCTGGTGCATGTATGAGTTCCTGCAGGTACTCCAGCTTCCTACCGCTGTCTAAAACATGACTGTCAGGTTGACTGGTCTCTCTTAATTGTCCTTAGTTGTGAGTGTGTGCTGGGTTGTCTGTCCTGTGTGTCTCTGTGTTGGATAGGAGACCTGTCGAGGGTGAACCCCACCTCTCGCAAACTGATCAATAGACAACGGAAAAGTAAAAAGTACACCTATTACACACTAATTACTGCTCCAGCTTTTAGGCTAAACATATATATGTATCGCATATCTGGGCTATTTGGAGTTAGAACTTGGTCCAGACGGCTGGGAATGAGTCAATTTCTTCCCTTTGCTGTGGAAGCTATTCACAACCTTCATGCAGCAAAAATGAAAACTGGATCAGCAGACGAACTGAAAATGGATACTTGCTTTTTTGCAGCTGATGCTGTTCTGCAAGTGATGAACTCCAGTTAGTATCGAGGCATTTTACTACATGGTGGGAAAATGTTAGACTGTAAGCTGGTTTGTGAACTCTTCTCATAAACTTTATTTGTTTTGTTGCAAAAATTCACTCATTTTGAATTTGATGCTTGCAACACGTTCCAATAAAGCTTGAACGGTGTTAACAAGACTGGGAAAGTTGAGCAATGCTCTACAAACACCTGCTTGGATCATCACACAGGTGAACAGGTGAATTGGAATCAGATGAATGTCATGATTGGGTATAAAAGGAGCATCCCTGAAAGGCTCAGTAGTTTACCACTTTGTGAACAACAGTGTGAGCAATTCAATTCAGTTTTATTTCTATAGCACCAATTCACAACACATGTCGTCTCAAGGTTCTTCACAACAGTCAGCTTCATACGTTCTAACTAATCCTATCTATCCAACAGTTCACTCAGATTCAGTTATTTATTCAAATCTGATAAAAAGTTTTTCTATCTAAGGAAACCCAGCAGATTGCATCCAGTCAGTGACTTGCAGCATTCACTCCTCCTGGATGAGCATGTAGAGACAGTGGACAGTCACTGGTGTTGACTTTGCAGCAATCCCTCATACGGAGCATGCATGTAGCGACAGTGGAGAGGAAAAACTCCCTTTTAACAGGAAGAAACCTCCAGCAGAACCAGAACCAGGCTCAGTGTGAGCAGCCATCTGCCACGACCGACTGGGGGTTTGAGAGAACAGAGCAGAGACACAAAGAGAACAAAGAAGCACTGATCCAGGAGTACTTTCTATGGGAAGGAAAAGTAAATGTTAATGGATGTAGCAAATAGTCCAACAGTTTAAGAACAACATTCCTAAACGTACGGCTGCAAGGGATTTAGGGATTTCATCGTCTATGGTCCATAATACCATCAAGAGATTCAGAGAATCTGGAGAAATCTCTGCAGCAATGCTAAAGCCAACATTGAATGCCTGTGACCTTCAACCCCTCACGAGGCACTGCATTAAAAACCGTCATTCTGTAACAGATATCACCGCGTTGGCTTATAAACAGGTTTCAGAGCAACATCTGCTCTCATCCAAGCAACGTCTTCTTAAGGAACCTCCTTGGGATGTTGAGCAACTGAAGTTGTTCATCAAGCAACAATGGGAAAGAATTCCAGCTAAAAAGCTTCAACAATTATTCTTCAGTTCCCAAACGCTTACTGAATGTTGTTAAAAGCAAAGGTGATGAAACACATTGGTAAACATGACCCTGTCCCAGCTTTGTTGGGCTATGTTGGAAGCATCAAACTCAAAATGAGTGAATATTTGCAAAAAAACAATGAATTTAATAAGTTTCAACATTATATATATTATATGTATCTTGTCTTTGTAATTGCATTTAATTCAGCTGCATACAACAGGATCAGTCTGTTCTGTTTTTATTTATGTTTTACACAACATCCCAACTGGGTTTGTATAAACAATTTTTTTATTGTGCGTGTATTTCTTTTCAAAAATTCCTGCTAACTTCAGTCTTTCCATCTGAATAGATATTTGGATATTGTTTCGCATTAAAGTTGCTGATGTCATTTCCTCAATGCAACAATGGAACAAGGTCTGTTTGTACTATATGTTCTGACTGTAATGGTTCCCAGCCTGACTAGCCTGTCTTTGTATCACACTTTTTCCCTCCGCTGAACTTTCCTTTAATATGCTTGCAACATTGGATGGACTGCTAACTTGACCCTTATTGAGCAGACAGCCACTGAGCCTACACAAGGAGGGTAACCCACAGAAGGTCGATGCTAAAAAGGTGATGTGTCCAATCGTAGGAGTGGAAGGTTGAGTGGAAGGAAAACTGTGATATGGAATAGTCTACAAGCAACTAAGGCACTGTTTTCTTCAGTTTTCTTTGGCTGTAAGGCATAGTCATCAGAATTAACAGATATAATACCCTGAATTATAAAAGTGAGTGGTCTATAAATGAGGTAGAAATTTGAATTGAATTACTGAACATAAATTAGTTTTTTGATGATATTCTAATTTATTAAGATATCTTTCCTCCAACATATTTGAAAAACCACAAACACACAATGGACAGGTGGCTGAATCACCTTGACGTCCAGTTTTACGCCATTCCCTACATTCATCTCACCCTCTCTGCAGGTATAAACCCCTAACACCTTCTGTGGTGGCGCCGCTGCCAGGATTACGCCACACACACACACACACACACACACACACACACACACTCGCAGCAGGTAGCGGCACCATATCATAGCCTGTGTTTGTCTGGCGGACAGAGATCTGTGATGGAGGGATGAGTGGAGGACAGATAGAGGAAGAAAATAGGTTTTCAGTGAGGTAAAGGAAGAGCAGGGATGGATGGATGGATGGATTCTGATAACATCTATTGTCCTTCCACATAATATTATTATTTCCTCTTCCTCTCAGTCTGTTTTTTATTCATTCTGTTTCTTACATCCGTACCTCATCCCACCCTCTCCTCTATTTTATGACCATTTCAATCCTGTCTGCTTCACCTCTCTTTCCTTGTTCTTCTTGCTTCTCCGTTTTCTCTCCCTCCATCCTTTGTGGTGTATCTTTGCCTTCCCGCTCTCGATTCCAGGGATTTTTCCATCCCCACTGACTGTCTTTCCAGCTCTTTTCTCCTCTTTCTCAGTAATCACATTACACATTGCAACAACATGTTCAAACACACTCCTGACTTCCCAGGAAAGGCCCTGCAGCGTCCCCGTTCGTTCTCTGTCAAAGTGAAAGCAGAGGCCCGTACAGAGAGCTGCGTTGACATGGAAAAACATGGAGG
The DNA here is from genome assembly GCF_021462225.1 of Girardinichthys multiradiatus. Taxonomy (NCBI): domain Eukaryota; kingdom Metazoa; phylum Chordata; class Actinopteri; order Cyprinodontiformes; family Goodeidae; genus Girardinichthys; species Girardinichthys multiradiatus. The sequence continues at coordinate 1,855,985 of NC_061808.1, forward strand.
AGTTAAACAGCCTTTGGGCCTGTTGCCAGACTTTCTCTCCTCTGTTTCTATCCAGGCTGTGAACCTGAGTCAGATTGTGTGATTTGGGGAAAGAGCAAAGCCTTGGAATGCCAAAGCTCGTAAGTCACCTCTGATTTTTCCACTCCCGCTGGGACACATCCCATTATCAGTTTTATATGAAAGTAGGAAATTCCTCTGTGGTTTGTTTTGGGTCTCAGAGCTGCGGGTGTTTGTGTCAGGTGGGAGGTTACATTGTGTCTGGTTTTATAATAAGAGGAATTAAAAAGGCTTTTTCCCAGTTTCTATGCAGAACGTTTATGATTTCAACAGCATGCAAAGGAGGAACAACATTATATGAGGCCCTGGGCAGAACAGCTTTTGAGGCCCCATCCATGTAGTCCATGTTTGATTATTTTTTGCATTCTGCTTTAATACCACTTGCTTTACAATAAACCGGGTTTGGGTGAGGATGGATGGACGGACAGACGGACGGTTATGTCTTATTAACAAGAAAGACAGTGATGAGAATAGGGATTTTTAGCCCTTCAGAATGGCAGCTCTGTGAAAGAAGAAAGAAGGCTTATACGTTCTCATATGCTGCATTCCACTAAGTTTCAGACCTCCAGATGGTTGCTAACTGGTTTTGCTCATACAAGTTTGTCACATGCATGAAGGCTATTGTGAGCCAAAGCCCACTTTGTACCTATCCAGCCAGAGCAAAATGCATACGGGGCCCACAAACGGAGATTAAATAGGAAGTTACATATTCACCTGGCAAACCAGAGACTAGCCTATTGGTTAATTACATAATCTTGATCATTTCACATTTTATGTAAACATTTCTGACTAATGTCTCCTGCTGCTGATCTGCCTGTGACAGAACTGAAGGTCTAATGTTGGTTACATGACCTGGCGCCATTCAGCTGTGACCCAGAGTCTTAACAGTGTAGCTGATATTGTCTTGCTTTGCTGGAGACACTGGTGGATTTGGGGCGTTTGCATCTTTTCACTCATCATCTGTATTTATAAATAGAATGATGAGGATCTCCGAGATTGTCCGGGTCAGTTTGTTCTGGTACTGGTCAGTTGGTTTTAGGCTTGACTTGGATTTGATTAGCTGAATGTTGACCAGATGAGAGGACAGATGAAGAATGTACTGATTCATGTTCAGGGTTCCTTGCTGGTATGTGATATTTGGGACATTGTATTCATGGTTTTTATTTAGCTGTAACGTTTTAAACTTTGAGTCCTTAAACAGTACGTTATCTCCATTGAGTTGTTTTGTAGTGGATGGATTGACTTTGTGGTTTTTTAATTACATGGTTTGCTTATTGTTTTCAGTCTTGGAAATTAGGACACAGCTGGAAAAAGCTGTGTGTAACCGCAGAGTTGATAGGTTGGAAAGGCTGGATCCACTGGCTATAGAGGAAGGAAACCGTCGGTTGTCATCCATATCCTCAGGATGACGGAAAATGAAATTTGCTGTTCCTCAACTCTGTGTTTTCCCACATCTTTCCTCTCCACCTTGGTCTTTCCATCCTTCAGTCAGGAGAAAAGGTGGAATCACTGGGATGATGTCCTCATGGCTCTCAGGTTGTTTTCTGCACCCAGGTGCTCTTATGAGACCGCAGGCTGTTGGACCAGGTGAGAAGGACCGTGAAGGTTTTTTAATCTTCTAGCCTTTGGTAGTTCAAAGCCTCCATAGTTCGGTGCCAAACTATGGGGAATCAAAGTCCAAGAACAAGTCGGTTAGCAGCTGGTTCTGTACCAGAGGCCCGCCAGTTACCAGAGTGTTACTGGTGGTTGTTTCCCACCCTGCAGCCATGTCTTCCAGATGTTGAGGAGTCGACTCCAACCTCGTTTTCTCTCATCCCTTCTCTGTGATTGTTTTCCTTCATCATTTGCCGCCCGTTCTTTCCACGCTCAGAAACCCCGACTGTAAGCCTGATTTCAAACCTGTTCAAAGACACTGGATGGAACTTTTTTTTCTAGCTATTTTCCAGTTTTAGTCAATTTTAGGTTTTTCATTCATTAAAACCCTTCATGTTCTCTAAAGAACATTTGACCACAGAGTGTCGCTAATGTTTTCACACTTCAATGGACTTTTTCAGGTTAAAACCAGAAACTTCTATGTATTTTGTTGGAATTTTACACCACAGAGCTACAGAAAGTTTTATGGTTTTCAGTTTTTTTCACCTGTTTTTTCAAAGTGTGGGGCGCACTTATATTCAGCTGCCATGAGTCAGTCTTTTCTAGAGCCTCCTCTGGCTGCAGGTTCAATTCAAGCTCAAGCTAAGTCAGATTGGATGAAGAACATCTGTGAACAAATCTTGCTACAAATTCCCACTTGGATTTTGGTCTGGACTTTGACTACGCCATTTTAGCACATGAATATGCTTTGATCCAGGGTTGTCCTGTATTAAGCTCCATCCATCTTACCATCAACTCTGACCAGCTTTCCTGCCCCGCAGCATGATGCTGCCACCACCATGCTTCACTGTGGGGATGGTGTGTTCAAGGTGTTCACGTTTTCGGCCACATAGTGTTTTGCATGTAGGTAAAAAATCTAATTTTTGGGTCAACTGCGCAGAGATCCTTCTCAAACACGCATGTTGTGTCTTTTACATGGTGCAGCTGCAAACAGGACTTGTTGTGTTCCTTGGTCTTCATGAGGCTGTTTGTTCTCTAATGTTTTCTGACAGTTATCCATTCAAACTTAAGTAATGAACGGCAGCATTTCATTGCATGTAGGCATCTAGACGACTTGCTGAAGTTCAAACTGAGCGTCAGAAATGGAGAAGAAAGGAGGTTTAGGCAACTTTGAACAAAACATGGCTGTTGGTACCAGACGGGCTGGTCTGAGTATTTCAGAACCTGCTGGTCCACTAGGATTTTAACCCTGACATTCTTTTGCTTGTTTTAATGTCTCTGTTCACTGTTCACACTTTTTCAACTGAAGATGTTCTTGCTTCCTCTTTTCTTCTTTTTTTCTCACTGAAAACTTCTGATAAATTATTGAGTTCAGTGAGATCTAAGCAGCTTCTAGAAAATAAGTAATTTCACAGTTTTCTCCTCAAGGCCTTTAGTGTCACACAACTTACATCAGCTTTATCAGACCCCCATGAACATGTTTACATTTAGCTCATTATCTCAACCTGATTAGAGCGTTTTATTTCACGTCACAGAAACTGAGACCTTCTAATTTCAGCTTTAGTGTTTCTACGGTGGGATTAACACAGAGGGAGTGCAAGAGGCTTAATTAGATTATTTATCAGATATCATCAATGACTAGCTGAAATTGGTTTTTATGTTATCATCTTTGGAAGCCTTGAGTGGAGCCTGGCTGGACCGAGGTATGGGGGTCCAAAACGAGTTTTGTGCGGTTGCTTAGGCTGCCCACTGGGCCTGGGGCCCCAAACAAAGCCAGAATCAATAGGTTTACAAATGCCTAGTTGTACACAAACTATGGAAATTCATCAACGTATGAAATTCAACAAAGTCATAATTTAAAGCTGATATTATTTATGTTGCTTGTGTTTAAAAAAGCATTTCATGCTTACTTTAATGGCTTCTAGACAGATCTGCAGTAATACTAATAATAATAATAACAATAATATTAACAATAATTATAAATAACATAAAAATGGTAAATGGCCTTCACTTGTATAGCGCTTTATCAAGTCACCCAAACCCAGAGACCCCAAAACCCTTTACACTACAGTCATTCGCCCATTCATACGCCAACAGTGGTGAGCTACAATGTGGCCACAGCTGCCCTGCGCCAGACTGACAGAGGTGAGGCTGCCATACAATCGGCACCACCGGGGTAAAGTGTCTTACCCAAGGACACAATGACTAAGATGGACAGAGCAAGGGTTCAAACCAGCAACCCAGCATTTACAGGATGAACTCCTACTACCTGAGCCACATTATAATAATTATAATAATAAGAAGAAGAAGAAACAGGAACCCACCTTTAATTAAGGAACCATAGAAAAATCAAAGCCTTTATTTTATAAAGTGTCTTCAAGCTTTATTTTGAAAACCCAACAGAATCACTTTTTCATTAGTGGAACTTCAATCTGCAATAATCTGTCCAGTGGTGGGTCATATAACATTTATTTTGAAGGGCTAACAATCTCTTTTTCATAATATAGAACTTGCCTTTGCTATATTCTAAACTAATATGTAATATTGAGGCGTTTATTTTGAAAAACAATTGTTTTATTTTGACAGGGCAACACATTTGTTTTTCAGGACTAGTTTAGCTCAACTATTAAAATAGAACATACTTTGCAAAATTCTACTTAATGAAATACTTTGACTTTTATTTTGAAGGGTATCTAAGCTTAATTTATGGCTGGTTTAGATCAACCCACCAAGAACCTTGATAGCATAACCTTTGTTAAGAAAACCTTAGATTTTATTTTGAAGGGCGAACGGTTCTTTTTTCATCACTGGTTTGGTTACCTTAACTCAGAATCTACATCTGCAATATTCTAAACTCAGAACTTTTATTTTGAAGAGCATTTTTGAGCTTTATTTTCATTTAGATTCATTAGTCTTCGAATCTACTTTTGTAATATTCCAACCCAATGAAATAAAGACGATTTTATTGTGAAAGGCCTAATTGTTATCTCTATTGCTTGCTGGTTCAGGCCTTTATTACTCTGGCAGGCATCGATGATATTAATAATAAAACTCATTGTGCCAAACTGAATGTGATTGGGCCGCGTCCTGTCATATACTCGGAACATGCAGAGGAGCTGTGTCTGTTTGGAAAAAGATCTGGGTGCAGCACAGCTGGACGGCTTTATGTTCCTCTCTGGAAACCGTCTGGATGGAAACAGACCAGTCAGCCTCGCCATCTGTGTGTGTGTGTGTGTGTGTGTGTGCGCACTAGCTCTGACAGACACGAAGAAGAAAAACAGAGTCACAGTTTTCCTTGCCTCACTCCTGGCAGGCTGGAAGAATCTGATGATGTGTGCGGCACATGTGAGCGTCCAGTTCTTTGTTGTCACGTGTTCAGATCTTCATGAGTCTGGAAGTTGTTGTTTGTTGGATTTTGGTCTCTTCTGTTTTACTCATGATAGTAGTTGTTGTCTGCGCTCTCATTTTAAATCATGCGATGGCAAGCAGATGAACTAAGAGAACCTTTTTATTCCCAGACCTGTTTTTTTTATCACCAGCCCTTCTTGGCTTTGGATCATTTTCTTCATCCTGTCTTGTTTGCCTTTTTTCATTGTCGTTTTTACATCTTTAACTCCTCTTTCTCCTCAAGGCCCTGTCTCTATTTCTCACCACCTCTTCAGGTTGTCAACAGGAATTAAATCTGGTCTGTCCGGTCCGTACTGCCCAGCATAATAGAAAGTTGTTGTCTGGTTTAGGCTGAACATAAATAGGTTTTAGTGTTTAAAGTCCATCAGGTGTGCGCTTTATTTTGAAAGGTCAATAGAATCACTTGTCCTGCCTGGTCTGGGTCCATCATGTGGAACCTCAGTTTGCAGTAATACATTCCAAACAAATCTAAACGTTTTATTTTGATGAAATTAAATATTGTTTTAAAGAGATAATCTTATTTCCATCACTGGTCCAGAGAGGGTAACTGGGTGTGATCACTTCATGCTGGATTGACACATAGGTGGTCCTGCTCTGTTCACTGGACCTCCATCACTGGTGGACAGTGTCTCTTACCCTACTGGTGGACAGTGTCTCCCAGCCTACTGGTGGACAGTGTCTCTTACCCTACTGGTGGACAGTGTCTCCCACCCTACTGGTGGACAGTGTCTCCCACCCTACTGGTGGACAGTGTCTCCCACCCTACTGGTGGACAGTGTCTCCAACCCTACTGGTGAACAGTGTCTCCCAACCTACTGGTGGACAGTGTCTCCCAGCCTACTGGTGGACAGTGTCTCTTACCCTACTGGTGGACAGTGTCTCCCACCCTACTGGTGGACAGTGTCTCCCAACCTACTGGTGGACAGTGTCTCCAACCCTACTGGTGGACAGTGTCTCTTACCCTACTGGTGGACAGTGTCTCCCACCCTACTGGTGGACAGTGTCTCCCACCCTACTGGTGGACAGTGTCTCCAACCCTACTGGTGAACAGTGTCTCCCAACCTACTGGTGGACAGTGTCTCCCACCCTACTGGTGGACAGTGTCTCCCACCCTACTGGTGGACAGTGTCTCCAACCCTACTGGTGAACAGTGTCTCCCAACCTACTGGTGGACAGTGTCTCCCACCCTACTGGTGGACAGTGTCTCCAACCCTACTGGTGAACAGTGTCTCCCACCCTACTGGTGGACAGTGTCTCCTACCCTACTGGTGGACAGTGTCTCCAACCCTACGGGTGGACAGTGTCTCTTACCCTACTGGTGAACAGTGTCTCCCACCCTACTGGTGGACAGTGTCTCCTACCCTACTGGTGGACAGTGTCTCCAACCCTACTGGTGGACAGTGTCTCCAACCCTACTGGTGAACAGTGTCTCCCACCCTACTGGTGGACAGTGTCTCCTACCCTACTGGTGGACAGTGTCTCCTACCCTACTGGTGGACAGTGTCTCCAACCCTACTGGTGGACAGTGTCTCTTACCCTACTGGTGGACAGTGTCTCCCACCCTACTGGTGGACAGTGTCTCCCACCCTACTGGTGGACAGTGTCTCCAACCCTACTGGTGAACAGTGTCTCCCAACCTACTGGTGGACAGTGTCTCCCACCCTACTGGTGGACAGTGTCTCCCACCCTACTGGTGGACAGTGTCTCCAACCCTACTGGTGAACAGTGTCTCCCAACCTACTGGTGGACAGTGTCTCCCACCCTACTGGTGGACAGTGTCTCCAACCCTACTGGTGAACAGTGTCTCCCACCCTACTGGTGGACAGTGTCTCCTACCCTACTGGTGGACAGTGTCTCCAACCCTACGGGTGGACAGTGTCTCTTACCCTACTGGTGAACAGTGTCTCCCACCCTACTGGTGGACAGTGTCTCCTACCCTACTGGTGGACAGTGTCTCCAACCCTACTGGTGGACAGTGTCTCCAACCCTACTGGTGAACAGTGTCTCCCACCCTACTGGTGGACAGTGTCTCCTACCCTACTGGTGGACAGTGTCTCCAACCCTACTGGTGAACAGTGTCTCCCAACCTACTGGTGAACAGTGTCTCCCAACCTACTGGTGGACAGTGTCTCCCACCCTACTGGTGGACAGTGTCTCCCACCCTACTGGTGGACAGTGTCTCCCAACCTACTGGTGGACAGTGTCTCCCACCCTACTGGTGGACAGTGTCTCCAACCCTACTGGTGAACAGTGTCTCCCAACCTACTGGTGAACAGTGTCTCCCAACCTACTGGTGGACAGTGTCTCCCACCCTACTGGTGGACAGTGTCTCCAACCCTACTGGTGAACAGTGTCTCCCAACCTACTGGTGGACAGTGTCTCCCACCCTACTGGTGGACAGTGTCTCTTACCCTACTGGTGGACAGTGTCTCCCACCCTACTGGTGGACAGTGTCTCCCAACCTACTGGTGGACAGTGTCTCCAACCCTACTGGTGGACAGTGTCTCTTACCCTACTGGTGGACAGTGTCTCCCACCCTACTGGTGGACAGTGTCTCCTACCCTACTGGTGGACAGTGTCTCCAACCCTACGGGTGGACAGTGTCTCTTACCCTACTGGTGGACAGTGTCTCTTACCCTACTGGTGGACAGTGTCTCCAACCCTACTGGTGGACAGTGTCTCTTACCCTACTGGTGGACAGTGTCTCCTACCCTACTGGTGGACAGTGTCTCCAACCCTACGGGTGGACAGTGTCTCCCAACCTACTGGTGGACAGTGTCTCTTACCCTACTGGTGGACAGTGTCTCCAACCCTACTGGTGGACAGTGTCTCTTACCCTACTGGTGGACAGTGTCTCCCACCCTACTGGTGGACAGTGTCTCTTACCCTACTGGTGGACAGTGTCTCCCACCCTACTGGTGGACAGTGTCTCCAACCCTACTGGTGAACAGTGTCTCCCACCCTACTGGTGGACAGTGTCTCTTACCCTACTGGTGGACAGTGTCTCCCAACCTACTGGTGGACAGTGTCTCCCAACCTACTGGTGGACAGTGTCTCTTACCCTACTGGTGGACAGTGTCTCTTACCCTACTGGTGGACATTGTCTCCCACCCTACTGGTGGACAGTATCTCTTACCCTACTGGTGGACAGTGTCTCCCACCCTACTGGTGGACAGTGTCTCCCAACCTATTGGTGGACAGTGTCTCCAACCCTACCTTTGGACAGTGTCTCTTACCCTACTGGTGGACAGTGTCTCCCACCCTACTGGTGGACAGTGTCTCCTACCCTACTGGTGGACAGTGTCTCCAACCCTACGGGTGGATAGTGTCTCTTACCCTACTGGTGGACAGTGTCTCCCAACCTACTGGTGGACAGTGTCTCTTACCCTACTGGTGGACAGTGTCTCCAACCCTACTGGTGGACAGTGTCTCCCACCCTACTGGTGGACAGTGTCTCTTACCCTACTGGTGGACAGTGTCTCCCACCCTACTGGTGGACAGTGTCTCCAACCCTACTGGTGAACAGTGTCTCCCACCCTACTGGTGGACAGTGTCTCTTACCCTACTGGTGGACAGTGTCTCCCAACCTACTGGTGGACAGTGTCTCCCAACCTACTGGTGGACAGTGTCTCTTACCCTACTGGTGGACAGTGTCTCCCAACCTACTGGTGGACAGTGTCTCCCAACCTACTGGTGGACAGTGTCTCTTACCCTACTGGTGGACAGTGTCTCTTACCCTACTGGTGGACAGTGTCTCCCAACCTACTGGTGGACAGTGTCTCTTACCCTACTGGTGGACAGTGTCTCTTACCCTACTGGTGGACAGTGTCTCCCACCCCACTGCAGTCCGGGAGAGCTCCTTTAGTGACCAACTGTTGCATCCTAGATGCACAAAGTAGCATTGTCACATGTCCTTTCTCCCAGCAGCTTAGACTTTATAACAATCACTGCTCCCAGCCAACTCAATAAGTATTCACACCCCTGCTATTTGCAGTTTTTCCATTTAAATTGTCTTTTGCTGTTTTTTGTGTACAAACACACATGCACATGTTGAGCATTTTTATACCAACCTACTCAGTTGCACATTTCTTTTGATCTTGGTGTATTATTTTTAAATAACTGCAGTATTTTTTCTCATGTTGTAAACTTTCCTTTATTGAACAGTGTCTTGTTTTCTTTGTTTTTATATTTTTGACCTTTGTGTGAATCTGCATGCTTCTGTTTGCCTTTAACTTTGCTGCTGGCACAACTAATTGCCCCCCTGAGGGACAATAAAGGATTTTTCTATTCTATTCTGTCCTGTGGACATGGAATCTGACATAGGACAATGGATGGACAGTGGAGGATAATGTGACTTTATGTGACTTTGTAACCTTCCTCTACAGCTGACTGCTTATCTGTGCACATGATCAGCTTCACACCTCTGGTCACCATTTCCTCTGCTATATACGGATAGCAGACATGTACAAATATATCGACAGTATGAACGTATAAAATAAAGGTCTATAATTAAACACTGTATGCACATAAATGGATTTAAAACAACACATTTTAACATCAGAAATACCCACATTGCATTCAAATTAAACTCTTCTTCCTCCTAACCCTAACCCTTTTCTTTAGTTGATTATGACTCTGGTTTGTGTTTTCTGACAGGATGGCGCCATAAGGACACTTCCTGTCAAGACTTCTGTTAACAGCTCAAACAGGTCGGGGGGAACCAGCAGGTAAGCCATGGTCCACCCTGTCACCACACCTCTGTGATGTTGTGAGAAGGTTGTTCACAGAGCTGTAGATGTTGTGTAGCCCCAGTTCTGTGGGTGTTCTGAAGTCTGTTGTGTCAGCAAACATCACTGTGATTCAGAACCGAGTCTTTCTGCCATTTATCAAATTGTTCAAACACCTGAACACATCCACAGTTTCCCTTTTTAAGATTATTCCGGGTTTTACCAGCCTTCTAACCTTTGGATGAACTGGGATGGTTTTCCCTTCCATCTGCATTTCACAAACACCATGAAGCAACTTTGAAGGAATGTTCCTCAACCAAAGAGTTTAAAAAGAGTGATGATTCAATAGTAAAACAGAAAATTCGACCCATTAGACCCCTCAGTTAGGATCTGGGTCTCATGGTCACAGGTAGAGAAGCTGAAGACAGGCTTCATCAGGAAGGACCAGCTGAGGTGCTTCAAGCATCTAGAGGGCTCCTTTTGAGCTAGAACATAGCCTGGATGGAACTGATTTATTTTGTTCTGATATAAAGTTCTGATTTTCTTTATATTTGGGTTTATTTCTGTCATATTTTCTTTCTGGTTCCGGTTCTGCTCTATGTGGGCTTGTTGCTGGTTTTTAAATGTTCTGCTTGCTGAGGAGGTCTTCAGCACTTATAAGGTAGGACATAAATGCCGATTTGGGGGTTCAACATTTTGCACCTGAGCTGTTTTAGTTTTATCTCACATGGGTCTGATGGTTCTCCCCAGGGTTGATGTGATGTTCTGGGTTAGACGTGATCCTTCCTGCCGGGTTGCTGCTGCTGTTCTAAGTCAGATGATCTGTTAAATGCTTTAAGAAAACATGTCTGCGACACTTTAAGATGGAAATGTTCCTGTCCCATGTTTTAGGGTCAGGTCACCCAGACAGTCAGAGTTTTTAGCACCAGGTTAGCAGGTTGGAAACCAGCTAACATAACAGTTCAGTGGGATGACTGGTTTCTGACCTCTGTCTTAGAACCAGGTTCAGTCCATAGACTTAAGGATTATGTTTTAAATGTGTAAATCTTTTAATGTGAAAAACAGTTTGACTGGTCCCTTGATGTTAAACATTTTTACAAACGTGTGACTCCATCCCAGATTTCCCTTCTCCCAAAACATCACATGATACACGATGGAGCTGATCCAAAAATATTCAGCAAGCCAAAAAACACATAATTACTAATTTACTGCAACTAAACCTGGTTTTTCTAAGCTTAATCATTTACCATTTTTAACACACCTGTTCTCTGTTAAACCAGTGGTATCCAACCTTTTTGTCACCTGGAGCTCAAACAATAGACTAAGCATGCAACATTTTAATTAAACAAATAGACTGCTTCTAAGAAAAGCATCTGTAAAAAACGGTTTTGCACGTTGGCCTGATAAAAGGAAAGCGTCCAGTTTGCAAATTCTTTTGGGTTTGATTGAAAAAAAAAACTGGGCTAAAATGAGTCTGTTAGTAATAAGAAGAGGAGTTTAATAAATTCATTAAACCAGATTTGGTGCCTCTAAGTCTGCTCTGGAGTACGTCTCTGGATAGATGTGGTTCTATTTACCATGAAATTAAAAAGAAGCTTGCAGTTTCACATAAGGGTAAAATAAAATCTAAAAAATCTTAATTAACAGACGTTACAGTAAGGGCAAATGTACATCCATCCATCTATCTATCTATCTATCTATCTATCTATCTATCTATCTATCTATCTATCTATCTATCTATCTATCTATCTATCTATCTATCTATCTATCTATCTATCTATCTATCTATCTATCTATCTATCTATCTATCTATCTATCTATCTATCTATCTATCTATCTATCTATCTATCTATCTATCTATCTATCTATCTATCTATCTATCTATCTATCTATCTATCTATCTATCTATCTATCTATCTATCTATCTATCTATCTATCTATCATCTATCTATCTATCTATCTATCTATCTATCTATCTATCATCTATCTATCTATCTATCTATCTATCTATCTCTCTATCTCTCTATCTATCTATCTATCTATCTATCTATCTATCTATCTATCTATCTATCTATCTATCTATCTATCTATCTATCTATCTATCTATCTATCTATCTATCTATCTATCTATCTATCTATCTATCTATCTATCTATCTATCTATCTATCTATCTATCTATCTATCTATCATCTATCTATCTATCTATCTATCTATCTATCTATCTATCTATCTATCTATCTATCTATCTATCTATCTATCTATCTATCTATCTATCTATCTATCTATCTATCTATCTATCTATCTATCTATCTATCTATCTATCTATCTATCATCTATCTATCTATCTATCTATCTATCTATCTATCTATCTATCTATCTATCTATCTATCTATCTATCTATCTATCTATCTATCTATCTATCTATCTATCTATCTATCTATCTATCTATCTATCTATCTATCTATCTATCTATCTATCTATCTATCTATCTATCTATCTATCTATCTATCTATCTATCTATCTATCTATCTATCTATCTATCTATCTATCTATCTATCTATCTATCTATCTAGGTTTTCTGATGTTTGTAGAAGATGGACGATGAACAGCAGAGTTTATATATTTTTTATGTCAGATCATTTCTATCAGAGGTATCACTCTGTAAAGGTGCTACCAGCCAAAACCTAAAAATAAACCTTTGCTGCACAAAATATTGCATTGATAGTGAAAACACACATCCAAAGAGAAGTCACCGGCTGTCAGCAGGACACTCTGTGCCAAGTTTAGGAGATGATCTCCTTTCAACACGCTTCTCCTCTGCCTCCATTCAAGCTGAGACATGGCTCTGATCAGATAAAAATAGACCCTCGCTGACCTCTTCCTTCTCTTCCTCGCTCCCTCCTTCCCTGCAATGTTGGTGCAGCTGTCCTCAGATGTTGGGTAATGTTCCAGCTCCAACACAGGCAGAGAGGGTGCTCGAGGATTTCCCCCCCTCTGGTTCCCCATACAGGATCACCTCGACCGATTAAAACATCATTAAAATGCTGTTTCCGTGTTTCTCTTCAGCAAGTGAAACTCCTATATCACGTATGTTCATCACATGTTCATCATTAAAGCTTTTAAATGATTATGGCTTACAGTTCAGGAAAACCCAACATTAAGTTTCTCAGATTTGTCATCAGAGCAATAAAAAGATTTCCTTTAAAGGCTTACATGACTGGAGAATCTTCAGCTGTCACTGGGTGAGAGGCGGGGTACACCCTGGAAAGGTCACCAGTTCACTACAGGTCAACATAGAGACAGACAATCACACACACACATATCTAAGAACAGTTTAGAGAGACCAGTTAACCTAACAATCATGTTTCTGGACTGTGGGAGGAAGTCAGAGTACCCAGTGAGAACCCACACATGCATGGGGAGAACATGCAAACTCTATGCAGAAAGTCCCCAGGCTAGGATTTAAACCCAGAATCTTCTTGAAGCAAGGCAGCAGTGCGACCAACTGCCCCACCATGCAGCCCCAACTAAATACAGGTCCTTCTCAAAAAATTAGCATATTGTGATAAAGTTCATTATTTTCTATAATGTAATGATGAAAATTTAACATTCATATATTTTAGATTCATTGCACACTAACTGAAATATTTCAGGTCTTTTATTGTCTTAATACGGATGATTTTGGCATACAACTCATGAAAACCCAAAATTCCTATCTCATAAAATTAGCATATTTCATCCGACCAATAAAAGAAAAGTGTTTTTAATACAAAAAACGTCAACCTTCAAATAATCATGTACAGTTATGCACTCAATACTTGGTCGGGAATCCTTTTGCAGAAATGACTGCTTCAGTGCGGCGTGGCATGGAGGCAATCAGCCTGTGGCACTGCTGAGGTCTTATGGAGGCCCAGGATGCTTCGATAGCGGCCTTTAGCTCATCCAGAGTGTTGAGTCTTGAGTCTCTCAACGTTCTCTTCACAATATCCCATATATTCTCTATGGGGTTCAGGTCAGGAGAGTTGGCAGGCCAATTGAGCACAGTGATACCATGGTCAGTAAACCATTTACCAGTGGTTTTGGCATTGTGAGCAGGTGCCAGGTCGTGCTGAAAAATGAAATCTTCATCTCCATAAAGCTTTTCAGCAGATGGAAGCATGAAGTGCTCCAAAATCTCCTGATAGCTAGCTGCATTGACCCTGCCCTTGATAAAACACAGTGGACCAACACCAGCAGCTGACACGGCACCCCAGACCATCACTGACTGTGGGTACTTGACACTGGACTTCTGGCATTTTGGCATTTCCTTCTCCCCAGTCTTCCTCCAGACTCTGGCACCTTGATTTCTGAATGACATGCAGAATTTGCTTTCATCCGAAAAAAGTACTTTGGACCACTGAGCAACAGTCCAGTGCTGCTTCTCTGTAGCCCAGGTCAGGCGCTTCTGCCGCTGTTTCTGGTTCAAAAGTGGCTTGACCTGGGGAATGCGGCACCTGTAGCCCATTTCCTGCACACGCCTGTGCACGGTGGCTCTGGATGTTTCTACTCCAGACTCAGTCCACTGCTTCCGCAGGTCCCCCAAGGTCTGGAATCGGCCCTTCTCCACAATCTTCCTCAGGGTCCGGTCACCTCTTCTCGTTGTGCAGCGTTTTCTGCCACACTTTTTCCTTCCCACAGACTTCCCACTGAGGTGCCTTGATACAGCACTCTGGGAACAGCCTATTTGTTCAGAAATTTCTTTCTGTGTCTTACCCTCTTGCTTGAGGGTGTCAATAGTGGACTTCTGGACAGCAGTCAGGTCGGCAGTCTTACCCATGATTGGGGTTTTGAGTGATGAACCAGGCTGGGAGTTTTAAAGGCCTCAGGAATCTTTTGCAGGTGTTTAGAGTTAACTCGTTGATTCAGATGATTTGGTTCATAGCTCGTTTAGAGACCCTTTTAATGATATGCTAATTTTGTGAGATAGGAATTTTGGGTTTTCATGAGCTGTATGCCAAAATCATCCGTATTAAGACTATAAAAGACCTGAAATATTTCAGTTAGTGTGCAATGAATCTAAAATATATGAATGTTAAATTTTCATCATGACATTATGGAAAATAATGAACTTTATCACAATATGCTAATTTTTTGAGAAGGACCTGTATATGCACTCAGTATTTGGTTGAGGTTCATTTACCTGGATCACTGCATGAATGCAGCGCGGCATGAAGGTGATCAGCCTGTGGGGGGAAACTGTGTTTGAGTTTTCATCAGCTGGAAGCCACGGTCATCAAAGCTAGAGGGGAACAATCTGGAGAAAGCTAACAGGTGGCAGGCAGCCGGCTGCAAATATTCAACTCAGAAATAAAACCAAAAGAAAACTGCTGCTAGGTGATGATTCAGAGCAAAGGGAGCATCTGATACCAATTAGGCTCTTAGCAAACATGACAACTGCTAACCCAAACTAGCATGTCTGCAGCAGACGGGGCTGTCGCACCAGTAAACATCCTGCAGTGAAATCTGAAGGAGAAGCCTAGAATGCCTCAGAACACAGAGCAGTTAGTGAACTAGTTGATGAATATGGAAATGATGTGAGTCATACTGATGGCAGGATCATCAGGCGGCTGAACTCCATAGCTGCTCAGCAGATGCAGCCTGTTAGTTTTAGTTTGATCACAGATCCAGCGCCATCTTCTAGAACTCACACCTCTTCACTTTTTTAATAGACTTATTCCGCCATCATCTGAACGCTCCTATCAAAGTTTTATTGAATGTTGGTTTTCAATGTGTTTTGGAAAGTTAAGCTGTTTTCCACCAGCTGATCCTAAATCAGCCTTGAGTTAAAATTGGATTACTGAAGTTATTTGAAGTAAGTCCGCGATCCCAGCTTGGTTCTGGATCTGATCGTCCCATGGTCCCACCTGCCTTATTGTCTCAGTTCTTTTCCATTGATTTCCTGCGTGGGGTTTTATTTCTTCTTTGTTTGAATCAGTTTGCCATCAGCTAGGATCTAACCTGCAGGTCCGACACCCTCACCTACAGGATTGATGCTCAGAGCTGTTCAGCCTGGCTTGCCATTCCCAACCCAGAGCTCTGATTATTCCCACCTTCATCCAGAACTTTCTGGTTTGGTCTCTACAATACTCAGTGAGCATTCTTTATAAACTGATCGATTTTTGCATCATTAGTTTATTCTTTTAGTAGTTTAATTAATTAATTGTTTTTAGGTAGTAGCCCCAAAATCACATTCCCATTGTGTACTTCTAACATCTATTAGTTGTGAATAATTTTGGGAATTTTAAATGATGAATTATGACTTAATAAATATTCATAATCAAATAATAATAACTGCACAACAATTGTTGTTCTCAGTTCACCTGTTTATATGCAGAGTTTGACAATGAAACTCATTGCTGTGATAATACGCAGACTGTCAGAGGGTTGCCTCATAGTTCATCAGGCTTATATTAGCGCAGACGTCCCGGCGGGCGGTCCACAGCGCTGGGTTCTGTTAAACCCAGAAGGCTGAGGTTACTGAGTTTGAAACAAGAACAGAAATCATTATCGAGGTTCTCAGGCCAGGCTTGAGCTTCTGGTGTTCAGGCCTTCATGATTTCAGCTTATAAAAATCCGTCACAATCAAACCACATCAGCTTGGGCTTCTAAGTGCGTGTTTTCATTTTTCCATTAGGTAAGGATTTGTGATTATAAAGCTGCAAAACATGCAGCAGTTTGAGCCAGAGAAAATGAGGTCCAGCAGTATTAGTGAAATAATATTAGTAGCTGTATCGGTGATCTAATTCTCAGCAGTTACAGTGAGCATGAAATGCCTCCGTTACTGAGACACAAGCAGTAGAAATGATTAAATCATCATTAAATTCTGACTCACGGCATTCAAACTGTGAAGGTTTTCTTCAGTCTGTGTATAAATAGTGCATTTCCAAACCTGTCCTGTTTGAATCAAGGTTTCCGTTGGGAGCCCCAGGCCAGGTGGGGGCCCTAAGCAGCTGCAAGGTCAGCTTTTACCTCAAACCTTGGCTGCAGTTAAGGCACAGACAAAAAAAATGTCCTCATTTGCTTAGTTTCCCTGCTTTTATTTTGAAATCTCAGATCCTTTGTTCTCATCTCTTCAGTGTAAATTCAAACCTTCATCGCTGGCTTCACTGTCATGTTCTCAGAGCAATAAAATGCATGAGCATTGAAAGCGTGTGTGTGTGTGTGTGTGTGTGTGTGTGTGTATGTGTTGATGTATTTCCCATCAGTGCCGGTCATCCCTACCCAACCCCTTCCCAGAATCCACCACTGACTCACTAGAAACAAACTGCAAGTCAGCTGTTTGAGCCAAACAGAGAGACACCCACTTGATTGTGTTTTTAAACGGGACGGGACGTTCCGTACGGTCACACCTGTGGAGGAACTTAACCTGCAGAACTGGAAAAACCATTGTTTTTATAAGGTAAATGTGTTTGCAATTAAAGCATAAAGAGAAGCAGATGGAAGATGGAAAAATCACGTAGGAGGTTAAAGAGGGATTCCTGTGATGACGTCCAGATGGACCTGATAGCACCTGATGCAGGAAGCGAGCGGCAGGATCTCTGACCACATAAGGTTCTCAGTTGGTTCTCAGAGGAACCACATCAGAGGCACGTGTGGAAAACACTAAATGTTTTCCATGCTGTTGCTTTGAGGACAGCTGCACATATGACCCAGTAGATCTCCGTGTCAGAAGGAGACTGAAACGTGTCTCAGAGCTGCTTTTCCATACGAGCCGTGATGTTAGCATCTTCTGCAACGTTGTTGCCATCAGGGTCCAAATCAGAAATGAATCAGTCACTGAATTTATTTATTACATCCAACAGTAATTCTGACACCCCCGTAAGGCAGACCATGCTGAGGAAACAGGCTCAGAAGAAGTTTCATCTGGACCTGGACAGGTTATTAGATGGCAGGATTCTGCAGAACAGATGGATAACATCTGCATCTTAAAAAGATAAGAAGCTCAGGAGGAAGTTGCAAACCTCATTTGGACAACGTGTAAACGGGACATTGTGTTCCCACTTTGACAACCAAAATACCAAAGTAATGTTCTCTACATATATACCAGTAACTATCAGCCGGAGGTCGACAGTCAACCGGGTCAACCTCGGGTCCAAACCAGAATGAATGGAAACAGACCGCAAAACAAAGTTTTTAGTTAATTATTTACAAATAAATAAAATTTATACAGGAGACTTTGCATTTTCATTTAACATCATACGTTAAATGGTATAAAGTGTTTTGTATAAGAAAATAAACGGGTATTTCTGGAAATATTCCAGAATGCCGAAACACATTCGAGGTGTGGAGGCTATAATACGCTTCACCCATCCCTCTTATGAAGATAACCCTGTTTAAAACTCCAGATGGTAGCTTCAAGCAGCTCTGCAGGCCCACCTTCATCAATAAAACTTCAGGTTTCACAACCCATCTCCTAAAAACGTTTTGTTCCCTAGTATGTCCTGCATGAAGATCTGCAAACGATCCGTGTAGGAGTCCAAGAAATCCTCAATGTGCTCACTGACGCACCTTGACGTCACTGCTGCGATGTGACGATACAAGTGGCTCCTCTCTGTCATGGAGACACTCGGCCGCTTAAGCTTCAGCTCCTCTGAAAGAACCTGAGCAACATGCTGTGTCATCTGATGTACACATGATGTGATCCCTGATCAACAAGGTGTTTCAACCATTAGTTTGATGCTTTGAAAAGGAGGTGTTAGTTTCAGAAACGGAGGCTTAGTGGGGATTTTGTCTGACTAGAGGCACTAGAGGCACACCCAACGTTTGTTTGACGTCTTTTCTAAGGAATTACTCTGCCTGTTGCACCAGGGTTCCTCCACATAAACACTTGCTCAGACTCAGTCCATTTTTAACCTGTTTTTAAAGCAGAGATACAAAGGATTGTCTTGAATATATTGTAAAGGTCTCTGTTGAGGCCAAGTTATAAATAAAAACCTTTCCAGACTGGGCAGAACCTTGCTCTACAGTCTGTTAATAGCATCTATTGCATCAATATCTAGATCTGCTGCTGTAATAAACCTGTAGTTCATTCAGATTTAAGCTTTTGCTTGACTTACTCTACTTAAACCTAAAAGGTATTAACAGCAAAACCTACAAAATAAATTTAAATATTTATACTTTATTATCTGAAATGAATATTTTTCAGGATTTCTTCTAAAATATTCTAAACCAGCTACAACAATACTTTTCTTCTGAAATCAAATATAAGCTGCTTTTTCATTACAAAACTTTGTCCATATTCTGCCAATGTCGAAAAAACTCAATTCCACAATTGCGGTGTTTCCATTAAATAAGAAATACAGTTAAAGTCATACGTGAATAAGTTTGTTCACGCGATAACTCATTAAAAAACATGGCGGCAACGGATAGCTGCAACAAGAACTTGGTAAATTCTCACATTTCTTTATATTTTGGAATCTAAAATGCTGGTAATGCCCCTGTAGCAAACTAAACTTAAAAAATACTCTCCTGGTGAATTCAAACATGCCGTGCCATCATCCTCCTACTACTTCTTGTCGTCTTCTTCGTCTTGTTCGCCAGTAGTACCATCCGGTTTTTGATCACGTGACTCGTGTGATGCTAAAAAAGTTTTTCCATTGCAGTTTTGCGAAATACACCAATTTTGATACGGCCAAAAAAACCACCTCATCTTAGCACAAAAACTTTTTATCTGTAACTGTAAGAGATTGTTTTTTAGTAACTACAATTTGCGCAATTGATGGTCAATGGAAACGCAGTTATAGATGCTGTATGTATTGCCTTTTGTTGGGAATATAACGAGTGTTAAGAGCTGGTTACTTCAGGCACGTAATGAATCCTCATCTTATACCAACGTCATTTATGGTGTTCCACAGGGTCCTGGATTTGGACATGTTCTGTTCACTCTTTGTGTGCTTCCCTTTAATCAGGAAACATGACATACAGTTTCACAATTATGCTGATGATACTCCGTTCTATTTGCCCGTAAATTCTGATGAAACAAACCGGGATAAAATTCTTGTCTTGCAGATTTTTATATGTTAACCCGTGCCAACAAGAAATATATTTGGTTTTAAAGAATTCAAAAATCTACTTGATTTCAATTGTTGATGGTATTACTTTAGCTCAAAATGACGCATTGATAAACCATTGTGTCTATAGCTGTCTCGTTAAATTGGTTTCAAGAACAGTAGCCAACATTTTATTTATGGAGCAAAATCAAAATCCAAAGGGATGTTGCTAACTATTGTCCATGGATTTATCACTTCCAGGCTGGACTGTTAACTGGGTCCCAAAAAACCCAGCAGGTGAATAAAGCGCTGCATCCAGAGTTTAACTGGTGACTCCATGGGAGATCCCATTACTTCCAGTGCTGTTTTTAGAACCAAACTTGAAATTTGCATTTTGTAGTAGCTAATTAAAATTTTTTCAACTTTAACATTTAGATGTTTTTAAAAGTTGATTTTAAACATTGTTTTATTCTTGAAAGTCTACATTTTTCGACTGATTGCGTTTAAGTTTGTAATCGTAAGAAAGTGTCGCAAAAAATAAAGCTTTGATTTTCTAATGTATTAAAATACAGAGCTGCTAATTGTTTTGGTCTCTAAGACTCTGTGCTTGTTTTTCATCATTAGTAGTCAGTTGGTTTTGGTAGCATTGAGTTGTCTCATTTTGTAATTTTCTTTATTTAACTTTTATTCAAACAAGAATGTAAGAAAAACTAGACTTGTGCTTTTTATTGATCTGAGCCTGGGTTTGGAAGGATCCCTGATCCGGGCCTTTTTTTATCGGTCCCGCTCCGGTTGCATTTAATCGCAGCGTTCCAGTGAAGTCTGAACGGGGGTTGTTGCTACACTTTCTTCAAGAACTCTAATACTCAGAAATCCAGGGTCATACGAGGAATGAGGAAGTGATGCGACCTACGGTAAGGTTACGTCACATGGCTTGTGTCATGAGTGACTGACTGGGGGAGAGGAATGAAAGAGGAAGATTATCATCCATCCTTCCCTCCGTCCATCTGGTGTCAATGGGTCATCATCCATCTCCACCCACGCTCTCTTCGTGTGTTTGTGTGCGTGTTCCACGGCATGTGTTTCCCATCTGGATCCACCCTTTCCCTCAACGCTCGGGTTCATGCTGACCTCTTTCAGTCATCTCTTCTTCACCTTCATCATTTTATGTTTTGGCTCTTCACTTCGTTGTCCAACAGATGACACAATCTCCCATAATTCCCCCTGAATCTATTTGCTCCCATGCACCCTAACCCGCTGCTGTCTCGCTGTCTGGCTTTTGACATTATGATGTCATCGCCCCAGTTTTCCCCAGTTGGATGCAATATAAATGCCGTCATCCTGCAGAGCTGAAGATAACAAACCATCTGGTCTAATTACATCCCTTAAAGTCAGAACATTAGTGAGGAGAACCTGTGAATGGAAGTGAGATCATCACATTTAATCCCGATGTGCAGTTTGCTAACATTTTACCTCCTTTTCTTTGTGTTCACTACATGCAGAAATGTGCCTCCGTCTTTCAGCTTTTAAGATCTTCCCTCTTGTTGCCAGAAAATTCTTGAAACAAGAAACAAGTAGGTGGGACTGGAAACAAGTGGAATTACCTCATCCTGCTGGCAGACTGCTTTTTACTGGCCTGAAGGAAAGAAAGAACCAGTTCAGGACTCAGGGCTGACCTGCATTAACCGATACAAACCACTGGGATTAGTGGTTAGTAAATTTGCCTACTTCCAGCTGCCAAATCAGGACGAGAACATCTAAAAGTTTGTTTAGAAGAACTTTTGAAATTGGTCTCTGAAAAAAACCTAACCGGCCACTTTATTAGGTACAGCAGTGCCATAGCTTCAATCTACAAATAGTGAAATGCCCAATCACATCACAGCAGCTCAATGCATGAAGGCATTTAGACAACTTGCCGAAGTTAAAAGGGAGCATCAAAATGCAGGTGAAAGGAGATTTAAGTAACTTTGAACGTATCATGGTCGTTGGTGCCAGATCCCCGACGGTTCAGCAGGAAGGAAGGACATGAGGAAGGATAGATCTGAACCATGGTATAACCCAGAAAGAAAAGATCTGACCCATTTACACCCATTTAGATCTGCTAGTTTTTATCTTTATATTTATCTTAGTCTGTTCAGATTTAATCTAGAACCCCACTTTGTGAAGGTCCACAGTGAGGCCCCAGTCTGTAATTTAAAGAAAAACTGGTTTAGAAAATATGTTCCAAAATCATGAAGAATCTTCAAGATGTTTAATAGAGAAACAGCTAGCGTGATGCTCCAGCGATTTCGTATGTAGACCCCAGCTAGAGCAGAAATGTGTCAAACATGATGTTCTTTTTGTTCTTCAGTGAGCCAACGGTGAGGTGGTTTTGGCCTTAATGGCATTCAGGGTTAATTTAGGAACATCTTTTCCATTCATTTGTGTCATGTGGGTGACATCTACATTACAGTGAAGGAAGAGCAGCGTGTTGTAACCCTTTGGGCTTTCCATGTACTACTACTTCCGAGGTCGGAAGTTAGACGTTACGAGTAGCACTTGAAGGTAGCATCATTCTTCTGGTGTACTCCCTCAGTGTCTGCTGTCTCCTTGAGCTCTATCATTCTTCCTTTTCAGCTTCCTGCCCTATAAATATTTGAGCAGCTCCATTAGGGAGTGAGGTAATCTTAAAACACTCGTCCACGTACACACTCATGGACTCTGCCATTAAGGCGTAGTAGAGCCTAATAGTCCTGTCAGAGCGTAAGGCCCCGGAGCTAACGGACTAATTAAGAGTGAAACAGGTTTAACGAGTTTAGACTGTTCATTAAGGCAGAAAGCTGATTAATTAACAGTCGAGGGGGAGACTTTGTTAATGAGTCGTGTGATTAATTAAGGAATGGCTGACAGAAAGTGTAACTTTAAATGGGGAAAAAGGTGAGGAATGATCACTATCATAAGAAGCTGGAGTAAAAAACGGGAGTGGAAGAGCATAAGGAACAGAAAGTGAGGAGATATGAAGGATGTGGATGGATGCTTGGAGAAGAAAGAGCAAAGAAGGAAAAGGAAAAGAGATTTAGAAAGATGGATCAAAAAGTTGAACAATTAGAGGCTGAAATTGAAAAGAAAGCTATTTTCTGTTATAAATATCTGAAATCAACTATATAAGAAAATAAATATTCTTCAATTATTCTGTGGCTTTAGTCAGCAAAACAACTCCAGATCTTTTGCCAGCGTTAACCCAGACCTCTTGGGTCTCTTTGTAAGATCTCCATGTTTGATTCTTTATGTTTCAGCGTGTGAAGCATTCATGAAGGAGTGAAAAATGTGGCCTCACTGGAGCAATGGACACAGAAGACCAGGAACTTGACCAAAGCAATAAAAAGAAGAACATGATTGGCTGTTTTTAAGATAAACCTTACTGAGGCAAAGGAAGATTGTCTTCAAACCTTTGGTTTTGTCTTAGTCTTGGTCTCAAACTCTTCATCTTGTTTTGGTATACCCTGGGTTGGTTTTGATCTTCGTCTTCCTCCCCCGTGGTCCTGGACTCGCCTTGGTCTCATCTCTCTAACGTCTTGGTTTGGTCTTGGTCTTGGTGTTTCTCCCCAAAGTCTTGATATTGTCTTGGTCTTGCCATGCTGTGGTCTCTGTCTTTACTTCAAACTGTTCAAAATGGTGAGCAGTTATGGGTATGTGAACGATTGGTTTGGAAGGAGTCGTTACGTCCACAGTAATGAACAAGAATGGTGGCATTATGAGTTACCAGAGCGTCCTGTAGTGACCTAAAACCATGACTGGACGCCAACAAACACAGACGTCTGGTGGAGCTTAGGGCCAAATGCAGCCTGAGGATTTTAGCTTCGGTGAACTCAGGTGTTCAGCAGGACCGAGATTAATGCAAACAGCTGTATGTTCAACCAGTGGCTACAGTACATCCTGTCAGATATCAGCCTTTGTAAGCTTTAATCACCAATAAATACTTCATGAAAAACATCTCATCTTCTGTCCTTCCTGTGAGTATTTCTGTCAACTGGCTTCTTGTTGTCACTGAACACTCCAGCTGCTGATATGCAAAAATATAGTGAGGAAATGCAAAAACGGATGCAAATCAACATAAAGTTTATTGTGAGGTTCACCAAACATGATGCATGAGAATGTTCAAGAAGTGAAGATACAGCTTTCACCTGCAAACATGGCTGCTTTGTTTTGGACTCGTTTTAACACTGATATCAGATTGTTTCAGGAGGTGAGGGTCCACTTCTGTACATGCATCAAGACAAAAATAATAATGAATGAAAGACATGGAAGAAAGGAGGAGAGATAATGTAGAAATATTAAATGGGAAGGTGTAAGGAAAGAAACAGAAAGGAGACAAAGGCCGAGAGGATGAGACAGGAGAGCGAGCTGTGGAGGAGGAGCAGGTGCTCCTGACAGCACCGTCCTCTGTTTCTATGGTTTCCTCACCCCTTGGGTTCTCACCCTGAGAGGGGAGACAACACAGCCGTAGAGACAGCGCGAGTAAACGGGGGAGCGTTCAGTGAATGGGAGCGTTGTAAAGGCTGCTCATGTGCTTCTCTCTTTAAATAACACTGAAATTCATCAGTACAAAAGGTCAGCATTTACATATTTCAGGTGGAGTATTAATGAAGTTACACCACCTGTCAAAAGTTTTAGAACTACTTACTAGTTTTCTTTATGTTTATGACTATTTACATTGTTCATAGATTTTCACTGAAGGCATCAAAACTCTTAATGAACACATATGAATATATCAGAATCAGCTTTATTGCCAAGTTCTTACAAACAAACAAGAAATTTGACTCCGGTACACTTTGCTCTTTTGTTCTGTTTTTATATTACAGAATATACATATTTACAATTTACAATATACACATATATAATAAAAAGGTACATTTGCAACATCTGTATGAGGTTGTTTTGTACTCTATTAAATGTTCATCAGAGAAACAGCCTGGAGGAAGAAACTGTCTCTGTGGCTGGTTTTAGTGAACAGTGCTCTGTAGCGCCACCTGAAGGTAAAACTCTGAACAGTTTATGTGCAGGGTGTGTGGGGTCTGCGGAGATGTTAGCAGCTCTTTTCTTGACCCTTGACCTGTATAAGTCCTGGATGGAGGGAAGGTCAGCTCTGATTATTCTCTCTGCAGTCCTGATTATTCGTTGCAGTCTGGACCTGTCCTGTTTTGTGGATGATCCAAACCACACTGAGATGGATGAAGACAGGACAGACTGAATGATGGCAGTGGAGAAGATGACCAGCAGCTCCTGTGGAAGGTTGAACTTCTTGAGTTGCCTCAGGAAGTACAGTCTCTGCTGGGCCTTCTTTCGAACAGTGTCTATGTGTGAAGACCATCTCAGGTCCTCAGAGATGGTGGTTCCTAAGAACCTGAAGTGGTCCACGGCCGATACAGTGTTGTTGAGGATGGTGAGGGGGGTATATGGGGGTGGTGTTCTCCGAAAGTCTACCATCATCTCCACAGTCTTGAGTGGGTTCAGTTCAAGGTAGTTCTGGGTCTGCACACACATGTCCTCACAGAAACTGATGTATGATGTCACCACATCAGTTAGTTGGTTTAAGTCAGTGGCTGAGGTTTCAAAAACAGTCCAGTCTGTGCATTCAAAGCAGGCCTGTAGCATCTGCTTTGATTCCTCAGTCCACTTCTTAACAGTGTGAACCTTGGGTTTGGAAGCTCTTAGTCTCTGTCTGTAGGTTGGGATGAGATGGATTAGATAATGATCTGAAAAACCCAGAGCAGCCCTGGTAACAGCATGATATGAGTCCTTTAAAGCTGTGTAACAATGGTCCAGTGTGTTTTTGTCTCTGGTGGGACATTTAATATGCTGTCTGTATTTGGGGAGTTCATTGGAGAGGTTTTCTCTGTTAAAATCTCCCAGTATTATGATGAAAGAGTCCGTGTATTTTTTCTCCAGGTCTGTAATCATCTCAGCAAGATGTTTATCAGCAGCAGAAGTGCAGCCATGAGGTGGAAAATATGAGCCAATTATTATAAACGAGGAAAACTCTCTCGGTGAATAAAACGGTTTACAGCTTATGGAAAATGACTCCAGATCAGGACTACATGTTTTTCCAGAACTTTTACGTCTCTGCACCAACCTTCATTTATATAAAAGCAGATTCAGCCTCCTCGCTTCTTCCCCAATAGCTCCACGCTGCGATCCGCTCTGAACAGCTGGAAGTCCGGCATCAGCAGTGCTCGGTCCGGGATGTTTTCACTCAGCCATGTCTCGGTGAAGCAGAGAACCACTGATCCGTGGAGGTCTGAGTTTTTACAGGTGAGGAGAAGCAGCTCATCCATCTTGTTGTTTAGAGAGCGGACATTTTCCAGGTGGATGGAAGGCAGTGGTGTTCATAGTCCTCTTTTGTGGAGCTTTACCAGCGCGGTTTCCCCTCCGCCGTTTTCGGTGCAGGATCCCATATAGAGCCGCAGCTCCGCTTGCCAGGAGCTCAGTGAACCTCGGATCAATGAAAGATGGTGAAAAAAACCCAAGAGAGGACTCTCTGATCTTGAGAAGATCCTCTCTACTGAATGAGATCAGAGAACTGTGGCTCAAAAAACATAAAAACACAAAAAAATACAAAAACAAAGAGAGAGCGAAGCTCCTAGGCTGTCATCGTCGGCGCCATCTTGCTTTGGTGGGAATGTAGCAAACAAAACATTGTAAAATAACTAAATATGTTTTATGTTTTAGATTCCTTAAAGTAGCTGCCCTTTGCTTTGATGACTGAAATATTAACCTTCGACCTTCTCTCAATGAACCTCTGGGAAGTTCTTTCCAGACTCTTTGGGAAACCATTTCAGGTGACCACCTCATGAAGATCATGGAGAGAACGCCCAGAGAGCAAAGCAGTCATTAAAGGGAAGAATCTAAAATATAAAAATGTTGAGAATTATTTCACATTTCTGTTTACTACATAATTCCATGTGTTCATTCACAGGTTTGATGAGAATCTACAATGTAAATAGTCATGGAAATAAAGAGACCCATTTAGTGGGAAATGTATCTAAAACCTTTGAACAGTAGTGTGTGTTTTTACCAATAGATACAAAATTACATGACTTTGACATGAAGTTATGAAAGAGCAGCAAAACAGCAGCAAGGGTTACTTTCACAGCTGCACAAAATCTAATTATTCTGGTGGTTCTGTCCATTTTATATCCAACTAGAATAATCTGTTGACAAAATGTTCATTTATTTAATTACATTTTCAGATTTATCCTTCTGTTCCTGACTTTTTATAAATATGTGAGAATCTTTCTTTAATCAAACGGTTAACATGGTTGGCATGAAGCTACTTCTATCTCTCATATATCTATGCTGTTTATGGAACCTAATTCTGAGCCAGAACATGGACAGCAACGATAAAATAAGATGCTGAGATGCTCCTTTTCCACCAGATTCAGCTTAGATTTTACCTGATGTTGCTTCACTGTTTTACCTTTTAGCACACAGTCGACGTGTGTTTGATGAAACTGGGCTGCAACGAGCCAGTAAAAACAGTGCCATTGTTATTTTGTAGCACCATTGATAGCACAATAAAAATCTGTCACTTGCACACAGATACAGGAAAAACTGAGTCTTAATAACCTTCTCTCTGGAAAGCTTGTCTAAAATTGGCTTTTATGTGGATGAACGGTGCAAAACCCAGCAGAATCAGTTCTGTTTGGCCAAAAATCTGTCAATGTGGCTCAAAGCAAAAATATTAACAGTCGGTTGTACATTTTATTCTCATAGCTTCAGTAAAAAAATAAAGTACCTCAATATGCATTTTAACAGTATGCACAAACCTTTATTTTGAAATATGGCTGTCTAATTGTTGATTAATTTAATCATTACATGATATTACAGGAGGGAACACAAGGGGCCAGGTTCCAATCCCACAGATTGCCACTCTGGGTCCCTGAGCAAGACCCTTAGCCCCAGAATGCTCCCCGGGCGTCGCACAATGGCAGCCCACTGCTCCCTATAAGGGATGGGTTAAATGCAGAGGACAAATTTTGTTGTAATGTACATGTGCAATGACCAATAAAGATTATTATTATTATTATTATCATATCCTGTAGAGGCTGCATGGTGGCACCGTTGGCAGCACTGTTGCCTTGCAGCAAGAAGGTCCTGGCTTCGAATCCCGGCCGGGGGTCTTTCTGCATTGAGTTTGTATGTCTTCCCCATCCATGCGTGGGTTCTCTCTGGGAACTCCGACTTCCTGTCCAGAATGTACACTGCCTCTCAGCTAATGAGAAGGACCAGCTCCCCTGCACGGAAAAACAGGCCTAAATGCAACCTAAATTTGAGAAGCATCAAAGTTAAACTAAACCACCTGCCATTCGGTTTTCCGTCTATCTCTGTTCGCCAGTTTCCATTTAGATTTAATGGCATATTTTGCCTATTTCATGCTAATAAACAGTAGTTTCCCTATAAAAATCTGAGTTATTGACAGCTGTCAATATGCCCGTATTGGGGTTATTTTGTACATTGAAAGCTGAAACGTTTGGGACCTTCTGGTCAAATTACCGGAAAGATTAGGCAAATCAGAAGGTCGATATGCTGCAGGACAGAACAGTGCAGCCATAGAGGAAAGAGGAACTGTGCATCAGCTGCTGCCATGCAAATCACCAATGCGGGCCCTTCCTGCAGGGATGAACTGGGCCAGACTGACGCCATTTCTATTCTGCCTGTATTTTGTTACTTAATTCAGGTGTCAGCCGGATGAAGAATGATCCAACATGCAGCTCATGGCTGTGGTGGAAAATGTGTTGACTAAGAACTTCTTTGGTGTGAAAAGTGTTCCTGATTGTTGTGATAAGAAAGCAAATGTAGAGAAAAAGCATTTTTCTGAAGTAAATTGTCCCAGAAAAAATGTATTTATGCCACTGTCCAAAAATCTAGTCAAATAAAATGAATAAAAATGATGACCCTTCAGAGACTGATTGCTCCTTCAGATCAACATCGACTCAAGACTCAGAAGTAAAATATCTTCCTGCTGCGTTCAGATTTTACTTTCATATCCGGATGTTTAGCAAACCTGGATAACTTCAGACAAGGTTCTGTTATTTCATGCTGCAAATATATTTTTCAGATTTATATTCTTTAAAGGTCATAATTTTATTAAGTTGGTTGTTTATAGGAGTTTTACTCTGTTTTTGTTTGCATGTCAAACCTTGTCTAATATTTTTCAAGGTTTTATGCAACCTTAAGCCCATCAGGGCTGGATTTAAAATGTCGTACAATAAAGGAACTTTATGATAAGCTGTTGTCAGTCAGCTGCTCCGCTGGACATTTTATCCTGTGCAGCTTGTTTCATGTTGTCTGTGATGCTGCAGAAACTGCAGGATTGAAACAGAAAGCTGCATGACTGTGACGTCAGGCAGGAGGAAGGAATCTCCAACCATTTTAATGAGATTATTTGTGTTGTTTTGTGTTTCCTGGAAGCAGAAATGCACCTGACCTCTTTACATGATCCCTCCTCTCTCTGCATTTCTAAGACCTGTTTTGTTCTTCTCTGCTGGTCTTTCTCAGTTCTCCTTCTCATTCATTACCGCCCTCTGCTCATGTTTCCACCTCCATTGGCCTTGTCATCAGATTCACTCACAGCTGAAGGCTCAAAGCGGCATGTCCGCGGTGAAGTTGAGACATGGCTATATTGACGGTAAACATCTGGTTTCCACAGCGATGGAGTGTCATGACTTATGATGCATGGGTGGCATGTTGAGCGTTGTCAGAAACACACACTCAGAAATGACTTGCTAGTTGCTGATAGGGGAAGCTTATGCCAGAAAATCCTGTGAATCTGCACGGAGTAAATTTCTGCTGGAAGATTATGTTCAGATTTCATGCAACTCTATTGGAGCAAAAGTGAAAACAAGATGTTAAAATGCTTCTAAACTCATGGAGAGAGATTCAAATCCTGCTGCAGGAAATGTCAAAGCAACATGTGTGCAGGTGCATCACACACTTGCACACTATGACCCATCTGATTTTGTCTTGTTGAAATAGAACTGCAACAGTTTTTTGGGTAATTTTAGCATTTTCTTATTCATCTAGTTTGCCCACCGAGCCATCTGCGCTGCTGGAGGATAACTTTTTTTATTTATTTTGTAAGATGGTAGTCATTGTGGTGAGCCTGCAGACACACTCAGACCCCACACCTCCTACCTACCTGCTGCTCTGCGGATGTGAGGGGACAGAGATTAGCTGTGTGCGTGGGTGGACGGTGTGTGTGTGAGTAACGAGTGTTTGGTACAGTAGTCATTCAACCAGCCGCCCCCATTGTGTCAAGAATAAACTGCAGCATGCACACACACCTATAGCACACACTGCTGCTCGTACTGCTGGGAAGAAAGAGCAGGCACAGGAGAAAATGTTGTGAAGGAACTCAGAAACCACCAGTAGCTACCAGCCAAAATAATGTTGGTTGTGTTCCTGACAGAATCTGAGATTTTCTTCTTAATTTTACAGCTAACCTGCCTTCATCTGGTCCTTTTGGACTTAAGTTGTTCTCCAAACTCCTCAAAGTTGTGGCTGGTAAAATCATTTAAAAACATATGAAATCCTGTCATTTCTCCAATTTTACTTTGAAGGAACTTTGAAGGAAATATGCAGATTTAATTCGTACTCGTACTCGTCTTCTGCTTATCCGGGACCGGGTCGCGAGGGCAGCAGACTCAGCAGAGACGCCCAGACGTCCCTCTCTCCAGACACCTCCTCCAGCTCCTCCAGGGGGAGCCCAAGGCGTTCCCAGGCCAGCCGAGAGACATAGTCCCTCCAGTGTGTCCTGGGCCGTCCCCTGGGCCTCCTCCCGGTGGGACGTGCCTGGAACACCTCCTGAGGAAGGCGTCCAGGAGGCATCCGGTATAGATGCCCGAGCCACCTCAACTGGCTCCTCTCGATGTGGAGGAGCAGCGGCTCTACTCCGAGCCCCTCCCGGATGGCCGAGCTCCTCACCCTATCTCTAAGGGAGAGCCCGGCCACCCTACGGAGGAAGCTCATTTCAGCCGCTTGTATCCGGGATCTCGTTCTTTTGGTCATGACCCAAAGTTCATGGCCATAGGTGAGGGTAGGAACGTAGACCGACCGGTAAATCGAGAGCTTTGCTTTTCGGCTCAGCTCTCTCTTCACCACAATGGACCGGCACAGCGCCCCCATTACTGTGGCAGCCGCACCGATCCGTCTGTCGATCTCCCGCTCCATTTTTCCCTCACTCGTGAACAAGACCCCGAGATACTTGAACTCCTCCACTTGAGGCAGGAACTCCCCTCCAACCTGAAGAGGACAAGCCACCCTTTTCTGGTCAAGTACCATGGCCTCGGACTTGGAGGAGCTGATCCTTATCCCAGCCGCTTCACACTCGGCTGCAAACCCCCACAGCGCATGCTGTAGGTCTTGGCTAGAGGGGGCCAGCCGGACCACGTCATCTGCAAAAAGAAAAGACGAAATCCACTGGTCCCCAAACCAGACCCCCTCCGGCCCTTGGCTGCGTCTAGAAATCCTGTCCATAAAAGTTATGAACAGGACTGGTGACAAAGGGCAGCCCTGCCGGAGTCCAACATGCACCGGGAACAGGTCCGACTTAGTGCCGGCAATGCGGACCAAACTCCTGCTCCGCTCGTACAGGCCCCTAATAAAGGGCCCCCGATTCCATACTCCTGGAGCACCCCCCACAGGGCATCACGAGGGACACAGTCGAATGCTTTCTCCAGGTCCACAAAACACATGTGGACCGTTTGGGCAAACTCCCATGAACCCTCGGGTACCCTGAGTGCCGCGGCCTGGGCTGTGGCAGAGGCAAAAACTCGGGCCTGGGAGGAGTTCGGTGAGGCCATGGAGAAGGACTACCGAAATAAATCCTAGTCTCAGTTTCAGATTAAAAGGCTTTAAAATAAGCAAATCTGTTATTAGAGCAACATATTCTCATGTAAAGAGAGAATAAAACGCTTCACCAGGTTTCCTGTGGGGATCGCCATAGAAGGTTGATTTAGTGCCTCCTGAACCATTTCTGTGTTGATCTGATCACATGTTCTGCATCCTGATCCTGCTGAAAAACCCGATAACGACCCATTTTCCAGTTTCTGGCAGAGACCCTCATATTTCTTTCAAATCTCTTCGTGTTTCAAAGAGTCCATGATGCTATGGACTCTAACAAGGTTCCAAAGGCCTTTATAAGAGAAAGAGGCCCACAGCATCATGGACCAGAGTCTGATCAGACCAAAGTTCACAGGTCCAGTTCAGGTCCCAGCAGACCTTATGTTGGTGATGGTAGGACAGAAAAGGCCTTCTCTTGTTATAGAGTCTGATGGTTGTCATGGAGACCTGGTGACCCCAAGATGCCAGTCTTTGCTGCAGTTCTCCAACACTGAGCTTTGGAGATGTTTCTACCCTCCTCACCATCCTCCTCACTGTGTGGTGGAAGATAAACTCAGGTTCTGGTCCAGCCTGTTTATCTCAGGTCTGGATAGTTTTAAACTGGTTAATTATGGCGCTGATTTTCCCATTTTGAAAAAATAATTCAGAATACAAGGACCATAATTAAAAATGTCTTAATTGGTTCTGCTTTTTCCTCCACTGAACAAATGTTTTGAAATTATAGTTTGGATCTTTCTCATTTTTTTCCTGTCAGATTATGCTGCTGCTATAAATGATAAATAAATGTTAAGGATTTTACATTTGAGGTGTGTGGTTGGGTCCCTATTATTTAGCCACAGTTTGTCGCTCTGCAGCTGAAGACACATTGTGATAAAACTCTTTAGTTTCTGCATCTTTGTGTCTGTTCTAGCAGCCGCTCATCATTCATTTATCATCTCAGTTTAACAGAAGGACTTCCAGGCAGCTGAGAGATGCTGAATGAACTGTGCATCAGCGTCGCTCCACTCTGAGTGGGAGCTTCCAGGCCAAAACAGCTCTAAAAATGTCAAACTCAGGACAAAGGACCATTCTTGGTGTCCTGGTGAGTGTGTATACAGGCAACTGGCTTATATAAGCTTATTTCATCTCCCAGATTCCCTGATTTTCTGCCACACAAAACAAGGTTCCTGAACATTTTGAAGCAAAACAGGAAGAAAAATAAGAAATGGTTTTTGCATTTATAGTTTTTTTACCTTGAAGGAGAAAATCTTGACTTGTTCAAGAAAATAACATAAAATTTATTTCAAAATTGCAAAACATTCCTGGAATAAAACAGTTATATTCTTCTGATTGTTTAATATCTTCTGAGCTGGACGATGGAGATTTATATTAAATGAAGATTTCATCATGGTTCTTAGTCTCCTCCAAGTCAAATTGAGTCACATTTTAACCATTTTTCAGGAAGATTTTCCAGATTTTTCTAGCCTGACTAAATCATTACTGTCACTGTTTCACCATCTTCCTCTGTCCACAACGTCCAGGTTTAGACGATTTATCTCCTCTGGAAACAAACTAAAGACCAGTGTGTCAGCGTCTTGTTGATGAATCCCTCGCAGTTCTCTGTGGCTGTATCTAGTGTCAGGTGAGACTTATTCAATAGGCTGAATGCTATATTGGCATGAGAACTGGAAATCCAAATGGTCCTTTATTATTGCTCTCTCAGGTTCTATCTTGTCTTGGTAGAATCTCTATGTTTTGTATGAGTGTCTCTTTTAAACTTGAGCTGACATTGATGCAAACAGCATGCTGATGATGTAGCAAACAATAGCCAGTTGTTTTTTAATAAACGCTGCATCTCAGGATTTGGACTCAGAACCTAATGCATGTCTAATTCCGGAATGGTTTTTGAAAGTACAGGCCAGAATAGAACCAGGCCCGCTATAGCAGATTCAAATGCTTAGTGTCCTGACCTGACAGCTGAGGCAAACAGGGTGGGACTGGTTGCCTCCTACTGTCAGTGTCTGCTGCTGCACAGTATTTTTGTTAGAAACCTATAAACGTTGAACTTGTTTGTGTTGAAGAAATTTCTCAGAGTTTTATTTAGGTTAGTAGATGTTTGCATCAAGAATTCTGGATTAACTGGGTCGGACTCTATGCATAAGGAGCCACCAGCTCCAAACAACTACTGGTGGAAAACCTCAAGTCGGATTTGCCAAGAGTCAGGGTTTTCCAAGATCTCTTTATCCAGGTTTTTTCTTTCACAAGATTTTCCAGGCCTGTGTGGGCCTGCCTGATGTTCCGTTGAACATGTTTGGTGTTTTCAGGCTGTAGATTCACAACATTCCCCCTGGAGGAAATTTAAAGATATGATCTGACCAGGTGGGAGCCTCTGCCAGCAGGGTGGAATATCTCAGGGACTCCCCTGAATGCAGTGACAGTTTGTCCACAGAGCTCCGACATGAAATCAGATCTGGGGAAGCTCTGAGAGTTTATTTTTTGCTGCTGGTGCACAAAAACAAATCCAACTCTGTTTCTTTGTCTGTCGTGCTTCCTGCCGCATTTTGCAAACTGTTGTGGAAAATGTAATGAAGCTCCTTGCATGCACACACACACACACACACACATACACACACTCATGCACGGGGGGCTAACTCAGTAATGGTTTCAAGGCTGGCCCAGCAGCCCTGTGGAAAATATGACCACCTTCTCCTTTCCACTGGCAATTTACACCAACAGGACGCCTGTTTTCCCCCCTTTCCTCACCTCTTTACCCCCTCTGTGCGCTCCCCTTTTCCATCTTTTCCTCCATCTCTCTTTCTCAAATAACTGGAAACGTGTAGCCGTGGAAGAACCACTCCTGTGGAAAAGAAAACCATGTAGGTACAGTGGATTTACTGTATGTGCAAGAAGAGAGAACATGGAACATGGAGCTGTCTAACAGCCTGAACTAATGCTGTCACATTATGTTTCCCATGTTAACCACAAGGCTTGTGTGTGTGCTTGCGAACGCTTCACAGCAGCTGCAGCACTCTTTCCATTAACCATCACTGGAAAAAAAATGGATACAAAATGAACAAATAATGAAATGTTTTCAAGACAGTTAGACTTTGCCAGGTTGTTATGAGCACTTTAAGGTCTTCTCACATGATGTGATTAAAAGCCACCAGAATCCATATAGTTTCCCAGCTGGATCTCCTGAGGGAGGTTGTGTAATACATCTGACAGCTTCTGGACTCAAAAGTAACATTAACTTAATAAAGACTTTTACCTAAAAGAGGGTTTAGTCCATCTCATGCTGGTGTTATCTGATGCACAGCTGCAGAAATGTTTTAGAATTCAATTTAACAATGTTAGAAACAATAAGCCCAGGTTTTCACGCAATATTCAGTTAAGCCTCAACAAAACAATTTTACTTAAGAGAAGGACGTCATTTGAATCTCGCTCTTCCACAAGAACTCTGATCAATTACCACAATTCCAAGACATCCACAATGAGGTTAGAGAAGCAACTGTTGGTGTCCATTAATTTGGAAAGGCTTCTGGAGTAGGACCCAATTACAGAGAGGCAGGCAGGAGCGGCACGTTGAGTAGAAAGTATTTAATGATTAAATAACAAAAACTTACTAAACAGGCATGAGGAGAACAAGGCATCAAGCAAGAACAAAAACAGGCATGAACATGGGCAGGTTAGGCATGAATGGAAACAGCATAAACCAGCGAGGAGCAACGGGAAAGGCAAAGCATAGATAGCAGGGGGAACAGGTGGAAAGCATGAGTGGTAATGAGCCGGCACAGGTAAAAATGAATGAGCTGGAATACTGAGAGGCTGAGAGAAGTGGCCTGAAAACACAGTGTGGACATGAAATGTGTTCTCACAGAACATAACAGGAAAATAAATGCATGAAAAAACTGGACGAAGCAGAAAATAATCTAAAATACATAATAAAACGAACATAAGAAATAACAAAACATGGGGAGAAATCAAAGAGAAATAATCCAAAATACAAACAAAATCCAAACAGCTACAGACTGTGATGCTATCAAGTCTCTGGACAGAAGAGACCAAAGTAGAGACGTTTAACAGCACCATTTATCGAAAAAATCAGGTGTCTTCTATGAATCCAAGCAGTTACATTAGTTCCTCAGTTTCACTGATTCTTGTTGTTAGCAAATATATGTTAACAATCTAAAAAGAATACATTTAAATTGTCAGACGTGTGTGAAGCAAATTTAGATTCATCTTCTGTCACAGGGAGTTAAATTTGGAGCATTTCCGTGTAACAGCAGCAGAAACTCTAACCTTGGTACCCCAAAAACTTCCTGCTCCCACACACACCCTCATCCTGTCTCTGCAAACCTGCCTGTGCTGCCACCTCCCACATATTTACTGTGTTCAGAACACACACACACACACACACAGTGATTTACAGCAGGTCGGAAGTGAATTATGTTTCTGGATGTTTCAGCCATAAAATACACCAGTGTGTGTGTGTGTGTGTGTATAAAACAGTTCAAATGAAATTCATTAGCTCATCTCTGTCTCAGGTTTCACCTGGTCTTTAACGTCGGGACGAGCAGAGATGCTGCAGATGATTGGCAGTTAAATTCAAACCAAACATGGTGACGTTACAACACTGAGTTGTATCTGAAGTCTCAGATAAACTCAGAGAAACAGAAGAAGCTGTTCTCCATCTTCATGGATCTATTTATGTTTTTAGGTGTCAGTTTAGACCTGAGCGACCGGCACTACTCTGTAAAATGGAGCTGGAAGCTCAGCAATGAGTTCCCAAGCAGTCTGGAAAAATCTGGAATTTGATTTCAGTGTTCTACAGCTCTGGAGAAGAAGTCCCTCCTGGAAGTTCTGGCTCTGCCCATTTCCCCCCAGCGGGACATGTCAGTGGTGCCCCAGAGGCATCCAGATCAGAATCTCAAAACCACCTCAGCTGGTTTATTTCGATGCCCAGGAGCAGCGGCTCCTCCCAGAGCTCCTCTTGGATGACAGAACCCCTCACCCTGTTTCTAAGGTTGAGGCCAGCTACCATACAGAGGAAGCTCACCTCCAAATCACTGGGATCATGATCTGGATCTCCTCACTACAGGGGAGGGTGGAAGCTCAGATGGACCGGTAATCCAGACCTTTGCTGTTTGGCTCAGCTCTGGATAAGTATGGAAAAAGAGATTAAGAGTATGAAAAAATATTTTAGGGATGAGCAGAGGCGGTTAAG
Organism: Girardinichthys multiradiatus; assembly: GCF_021462225.1. Classification (NCBI taxonomy): domain Eukaryota; kingdom Metazoa; phylum Chordata; class Actinopteri; order Cyprinodontiformes; family Goodeidae; genus Girardinichthys; species Girardinichthys multiradiatus. Next base: position 1,892,881 of record NC_061808.1, read on the forward strand.
GGGGGTGTGGTCAGGAGGATGAGGGAAAGTGGCAGCTAGCTAATTTGATATAGTGAAACACAGAGAGAGATGCTGGTAGTTTCGCCATGGATAGATCTTCACCCCCTCGTCACTGGAGGTTGAAGGAGACTTTATGAAGCCCAGCGGACCTAAACCTTATCAGTTCTAGCGCTGACTCAAGGTGCAACTCGGCGATGCCGGCGCTGCCGAGTCAGTGGAGGACAGGGGGGGGGGGGGCGTGTCTGAGACGGTTTTATACCCGAAGGCGGGGCTGTGACGTAAGCATGTACCGAGCTGTACCGTTTGAACCAATAGGAAAATTCAACTGCAATAGCCATCATTCAACCTATAGAGGGCAGCACTAAGACAGTTTTAGGACAAATATTGCAACATATTTATATGAAATTAAGAAAAATAGCACAGTAACATAAAGATAGAGCTCTTTAGGTCCAAATTATAAAGTTTAATTGCAAAAAAGGTTGATTTTACTCTTTAATGTTGATTGTTATAAAAAAAAAAGGTGAAATAAATAAAATAAAAACTGGGTCCCTTCACTGCAGAAGCTTTTTTGCTTCATTTCAAGGTCCTTCGCTTCAGCTACTTTCCAAACTCTCCAGGATGAGAACTTTCAGTGTTCAGCTGTGGAAGTAAGGCAGAAGATATCAACATGTGAATGTTCTGGTAGTCCAACACATTTTCAGACCTACTCCTCATTCCTGCTTTCAGGCCTTCTGTCTGGAGACGTGTCCTCATTACTCATCACGCAAAAAATGAAGCGATGTTTGGGGACGTCAAGTGAAATTTTGTCTGAAATTTAGAAATTGGTTGCAGAAAGTTAGTGTTCAAAATCACAGCTAGATTTGGGGGTTTTCATGTTCTCCGGTTCCTCCTGCAGTTCTAGCAAGAAGTGCTAATGCTTTGTTATTTTCTGCCTGACTTTAATCTTCTGGGCGATCCGAAGCATTTTTCCACCGTGTGTGGATTTAATCTGTAACTGCTTCTTGGTGGGGATCCTTGTTTTGAGGTCTGGAATCAGTTCCCAAGCTTTCAAACAACGAAGTATCTGCGTTTGAGCATCCTGATCATATTCCAAAATTCGGAAAGGTTTTTGCATGTTTTGTAACCTTGAACCTTTAGGAAAAGCTCCTGTTTTGTTCTGTCGGACACAAACTGATGTAGAAATCTTTCCACAGTGCATCTTGCAGCAGCGATAAACACCAGTCCAGTTCTTTCATTTTAACACATTAAAGCAACACTGTGTGAAAAGTTGGGAGTTGAAAGCATCATTTTTGCGTCCTGTTTTATTTATTGTTGAAATAAACTAATTTGCAACAGTGTTTGTCTTCATGTGGACATTTTTTCATGCAATTCAAAGAACTAAAAAATTATATTTCTAGCTCTGCTGATTCTTATTCATAATAAATGTAATTGTTTTAGTGCCGAATAAATGTTGCTTTATCAAAATGAGGAAATTCTGCTTTTATCAACAAAGCTGGCTAAAGTTTGGCTCCACTTATTCAGGAGTAAAAAGCTCTGTTTACGACCGACTTCTTGCAGTGAACTCAGCTGTGACAAAAAAATAAAAGCATTTTGTGAAAGAGGCAGAGAGACTTTTGCACCCACGAGTGCAGAAAATAAAGCATAATTTAGTGCAGCTTCAGTGAAATAGAGCAGTGAATGCAGGCTGGAAAAACTCTCCGACCACCTACACGAATAACCCAGAGGTGACGGCTGGCAGCTCCAGCTCTGTCTTTACAGGCTGTCGGAAAGCTCTTTGGGAAAATGTAGGAAGAGAGCATCAGAAATAGAAGTGAATGAGACATACAAAGGAGAAGTGGGAGCACAGTGGGAGGAATATTCCTGTAAAGCGTCGTAAATTAAACGTAAAATCTAAACAGGAAGCTAAATTCCCTTCAAACGTTCATGTTTCGAATGTGGATGTTGATCCTCAGGGGCTGCTTTGTTTTGAAACTTTCAGTCGTTCATGCTGGGAGTTTCCTGGTTGCACTGCCTTCACCACACCAGTTTGAGCCCAGCAGCCTTGCTCCAGGGCACAGGAGCAGATGGGAGGAAGGTGCTGGATCTAATTACCTCTCAGATGTGATCCTGGGGCAAACAGGAGAATTCACAAATAGCTTTTTAATTCTGTGTAAATGCTGCATAAGAAAGCAGGTATTGTGATCTAACTGCTGAGCAAGTTTATTTTTATTTATAAAACTCCTGGCAGGGGGGGAATTGGCCCTACGGTTTATTTGGCCTGGCACCGAGAAGGTCGTTAAATGTTTTCGGTCTATTATGCAGGAACCTGCAGTCGGCCGGATCTTTCTCACATACACACACACACACACACACACACACACATAATATGTCTTTCTATCTTTACAAGGACTTTGCTTTAACCTAAGCCCTAACCCAGGCTTTGGACCCCATAAGGATCAATCGGTCCTCACAACGTAGTATATGTTGGACAAATGGGCCTTACGCTGAACCAAATGCTAGAACATACACACACTTACCCACACACACCACGTATTTTACTTCAATTCATCAAATACATTCCTGACCATCAGGATTTCAGAAGTTTTTTACATTTTTCCCTCCACTCTGTAAGACTTTTTTTGTAATCTTTTGAAAATATCTGCATCAAATATTCTCCAGACTTTCTGCAGGGTTTATATTTGGACTTCAGCTGCTTTTCAGTAAGTTCATTTATTTTTACTCCACAGGGTTCCTACATTTTCTCCCTGCCAAAATTAAAATATTTTTCCAGACTTCCAGATTCCCAGAGCTTGCTCTACTTTTGAAAATAAGCTGGAATAGGTAATAATTAATGAATATTATCCAGTGTTGACCGGGGGGGGGGGGGGGATTTAGTCTATAACTGTAGCAAAATATGTACAAAGGAGATAAAATGTAACTTTTGCATGAAAATCAGTTTTAAGGTTCATCCAATATGAGCAAAACTCTTAGGCAAGCAGATGTGTCCATCTGTATGTTGAGATGAATATTTGTTCTGTATCTTAATGGTAAAGTTCTATGGACCAGATGGATCTCAGTCACACATCGGACTGACTGAAGAGCTGAGCTGTAAAGAGTGAAGCTGGATCAAGAACAACTAAATTACATCAGCAGATGGAGCACTTCCTGATGCTCTCACTGCTCCTCAGTCTGCAGCCAGACTTATTGTTCCAATAACTTCTGTGTCCCACCAGGTTAAACAAAGCTTTCATTGGACGTGTGTGTGTGTGTGTGTGTCTGTCAGAGCCAACCAAACAAACACACACACACCCTGCCAGCCGCCCTCACTCGGCCCTGCTCTCTCTCTGGCAGTACAAAGCGGTTAATCACTGAATGGAAACCATCAGTAACATGTTTAAATAATTTACTGAGCGTCTGACCACCCAAAGAACGCCTCACTCAGAAATACGAGCCCGGTCTTTCTGTTTGACCGAGTGTGAGGCTATACATACATCTGTGTGTGTTGGAGAAGCACCTGACACCGGCTGGCAGGACGCATTTCCTCAGCAGTTGTTTTTCATTCCTAAACACGTCCAGGTGCTTCGCCCGAATCCTCCTAGTGTGCCTGTTTACCTACTTTTCCAGCTCGTCTCCATTTAAAGTTTGTTTCTTTCTTCATCTCTGGTGTCTTTCTTCTTTTTTCTATTGACGTTTTCTATTTTTTACGCTTCCTCTCTTTCAGTGATTTGTTTTGTTGTTTTTTTACCTGAACTCCATTTATTTCCTGGATTTTATTTATTTTTTGTGGTTTTTTTTTATCCATCTGTCCATCAGTCTGTTAGCTCTCCTGATGACTCAGGACCATTCGATGCACTTTGTATCTTAGCCTTCAAGACATCAAGAAATCTGTTCCAGGAGTAAGATTCCAATGAGATAAACTCCATCCAAAAATCCGTCCGTCAGGAAACATGGGATAAATGTCTTCAGTTATGCAGATGACAGATAGATTTATGCTGATGTGTCTCCAGATGACAATTAGACCATTAAGGCCAATAGATCCTTATTTTAACTGTATCTTAGACATAAAAACATGAATGGCAGAAACGTCTCTGTAGTTCAAGTTGGAAAACGTCCACATTAGCCTCCAAATAATGTTTGATTTTGCTGTTGGTGTAAATTATTCTGTAATCTAAATGACGTGATGTTTCCCTCAGCTTGTTGGGCTACTCAGAAAGTTCTGTATGCCTGAGTTTAACTTTTCATTACTGCTGTTTTATTGTCCTAACTGGCAGGATATTAATATTTTCTTCTTGGACATCATCCTATTTTCTGGTGCTTTGTTTCCTTTCAATTCATTTATATTTTCTCCTGTCAGATCATTCCTTTCTATCCTGACTGCCCATGCTGTTGTTTTTCCTTCCTTTCTGCCTGATATTTAGCATCAAATACCAAGCACAGCTCTCAGCGTTCATAACTTGGGTTTGCTGTTCTGCGGCAAACATCGGAACACAAATGCTTATACTCAGAAGATGCTTCCTCTTTGTTTTGTGAAACAGGAATTCCAAGTATTTCTGGTTGGTGTGCGACAACCTGGAAAGACAACTGAAGAATGCCCCCACACACAAAAACACACACAGCAGACACCAGCTCCAGAGTCATCTGGGCCTGTCACTGACAGTAAATGAGTGGCTCATCGACTGAAGCAGACCCTGCAGCAGAGGGATTATTCATGAGTGTCTGTAAGAGACACAAACTGATAGTGAGACAAGGATGGAGGAGGATCTGCTCCAAATGTTGATCTATTATCTCCAGACTGTCGTTCCAGTGCAGCTGGATAAAAATGAAGAGGAAGCGTCAGAGCTCCTCAAGCCCTGAGGATCGAGCAGCCTCCCACACACTCCTCTGCACACACAGCTTCTTTGTTCTTGCTGCACGGTGAATGTGCCCACACGGTGCTCATACCTCCGGGCTACAGGCATTTACGAGGGTACTTGTACATACCTGCAAGCGCCTCAGTTCTGCTGAAACCCGTGTGTATTGACTGTTTCATGCAACACCATCAGAGTTCCTACAGGAAATTCCTAAAGGACCGAGTGGACCTGCTGATGGTCCAAAGAGCTCCAATGAACAATTTATTTGTTTGTACGGTGGTTATAAAAAGTTTAACGGGTTTTTGTGATGTACAAAATTAGATTAAGATTAGTCATTTCAGAACTTTTTGGACCTTTAATGTGACCATTAATCTTTACAGCTAAATGAGAAGATGGGCAGAACTTACAACACTCAGTATTTTCTGGTTGGACTCCGTCAACATTGTACTTCTTGACATTGCAATAGTTCCTCAAAATATTCTTTTACAAAATGCTCCAAAGCAGTCAGATTTTGAGGACATCTCCTGTTCACAGTTCTCCTGAGATCTCTTCACAGATTTTCAGTCAGATTCAGGTCTGGTCTTTGACTGGGCCATTCCAAAACTTCCATTTTCTTCCCATGAAGCCCTTCTTGTGTTTAATTGGAAGTTCTTCTTCATCTTCAGCTGTCTATTTGAAGCAGTTCTCAATTCCCTCGCCATCTGAAGAACAACAGCCTCAAAGCATGATGCTGCCACCACCATGCTTTACTGTTGGATTGGTGTTTTCTTGATGATCTGTAGAGTTGTTTTTGAAGCAAACGTACCTTTTGGAATAAATAAAGTTCATCCTTGGTTTATTTGGATGGTAACACATTTTCATACATGCTTTTGGGAGACTTCAAAGGTGTTTTTTCAAAAAAGTTGTCAGGTTTGGATGTTTTCTTTGTAAGAAAAGGCTTCTGTCTTGCCACCCTACCACATAGCCCAACCAGGTTGTCTTCATGTACCTCACAGCCAGAAATTCCTGTAGCTCTTATAATGTTGCAGTTTGTCTTTTGTCAGCCTCTCAGACCAGTTGTCTTATCAACACTTTTGGTGAGATGTCCAGTTCTTGGTGATCCTTTGCTGCACCATGGCTGACTTCCCTGTTGTCCTTTGTTTATCCCTTCCCTGACTGATACCTTTAGACGGTGAGATCTCTGTAATGCTCCCTGCAGACCGTGGGGTGTGGTGTGAGGTGTGGGTAAGAAACTGTGTCCTAAAGGGACGAGCATTTCTGTAATGTATCGATCATTCTCAGTCATGAGGTCACATTGTATTAGATTCTGTTGAAATAAAATCGTTTTGAGAGTAACACTTAATTAAGATACAACCTGTAGATGGCAAATGTAAGATTTTATTAGAACCAAGCAACAAACAAACCTGTGAATGTGGTTCTGTTTTTTTTAGGAACCTCCTGATCGGATCAGATACCTGAAGACCTCAGAGTCCAATGTGCTAAAAAGGTCTAATCAATTGTCCTGCAAACCAGCTCAGAAAACTCGCCTATCAGCTCAGAAAATCACTCACACTCAGTGTGATTTAAAACAGCACTCAGATCTGTTTCTATGTTTATAAAATCTGAGCTGACCCCTGTTCCTCTCACTGTTAAATAACTCTGGTTATTTAAAGCGTGCTGATAAATCACTGCCTCAATATTTTTACCTGAGAGTAAGAGTTCTGTGTTGACCTCCCTACAACTGGAGCGTCTCCTCATGCCCTCTGCCAGCCTACACAAGCGCCTCCCACGCTTGTGCACAAACATGCATGCAAACACGTAGCCTGCAGCCAGCAGCCATGTCTCTTCCTACGCCCAGGAACTGGGCCAGGCCGAACGTAAGCTTTATGTAAGCCATTCACTACACACTCCTACTCTCTGCAGTCTGTGACCATTCAGAACTTTCATTATGAAACCAGTCACATAACAATAAAACATGATTTGGTCCAGTTCCTCCTACAAATATTGTATAGAAACCAATATCAGAATCAGGACCAGCTTTATTGCCAGGTTCGTACATACAAACAAGGAATTTGCCTCCGGTACACTTTGCTCTTTTGTTTTGTTTTTATATTACAGAATATACATATTTACAATTTACAATTTAGACATTTCTAATAAAAAAGGTACATTTGCAACATCTGTATGCTGTTGTTTTGTACTCTATTAAATGTTCATCAGAGAAACAGCCTGGAGGAATAAACTGTCTATGTGGCGGCTGGTTTTAGTAAACAGTGCTCTGTAGCGCCACCTGAAGGTAAAACTCTGAACAGTTTATGTGCAGGGTGTGTGGGGTCTGCAGAGATGTTAGCAGCTCTTCTCCTGACCCTTGACCTGTATAAGTCCTGGATGGAGGGAAGGTCAGCTCTGATTATTCTCTCTGCAGACCTGATTATTCGTTGCAGTCTGGACCTGTCCTGTTTGGTGGATGATCCAAACCACACTGAGATGGATGAAGACAGGACAGACTGAATGATGGCAGTGTAGAAGATGACCAGCAGCTCCTGTGGAAGGTTGAACTTCTTGAGTTGCCTCAGGAAGTACAGTCTCTGCTGGGCCTTCTTTCGAACAGTGTCTATGTGTGAAAACCATCTCAGGTCCTCAGAGATGGTGGTTCCTAAGAACCTGAAGTGGTCCACGGCCGATACAGTGTTGTTGAGGATGGTGAGGGGGGTGTATGGGGGTGGTGTTCTACAAAAGTCCACCACCATTTCCACAGTCTTGAGTGGGTTCAGTTCAAGGTAGTTCTGACTGCACCAGTGTACCAGCCGATCCACCTGCTGTCTGTATGCAGACTCATCACCGTCCTGGATCAGTCCAATGACAGTGGTGTCATCTCCAAACTTCAGGAGTTTGACAGACGAGTCCGATGAGGTGCAGTCATTTGTGTACAGAGAGAAGAGGAGTGGAGATAGAACACACCCCTGGGGGGCACCAGTACTTATTGATCTGGATCGGGAGAAGATGCTCCCGAGTCTCACCTGCTGCTGTCGGTCCGTCAGGAAGCTGTTGATCCACTGACAGGTGGAGGCTGGGACGTTGAGCTGGGTGAGCTTCTGGTGGAGGATGTCTGGTATGATGGTGTTGAAGGCCGAGCTGAAGTCTACAAACAGGATCCTGGCGTACGTCCCTGGGTGGTTGAGATGTTGCAGGATGAAGTGTAGACCTAAGTTAACAGCATCATCTGCCGACCTGTTTGCTCGGTAAGTAAACTGCAGGGGGTCCAGCAGGGGGCCTGTGATGTCTTTCAGGAGCTTCAACACCAGCCGCTCAAAGGATTTCATGACCACAGACGTCAGGGCTACAGGCCTGTAGTCATTTAATCCTACGATGGTGGGTTTCTTGGGAACCGGGATGATGGTGGATCGTTTGAGGCAGGAGGGGACCTCACATTTCTCCAGTGATTTGTTGAAGATCCTTGTGAAGATCGGAGCAAGTTGATATGCGCAGGCTTTCAGACATGATGGGGAGACGTTATCAGGTCCTCCAGCTTTCTTTGTTTTCATGCGCTGAAAGAGCCTGTTTACATCTTCCTCAGAGATCTTTAGTGCAGGTAGAGGATCTGATGGTGGGGGGTTGGTTGCTTTATGGGAAGAACTTGTTCCTGAATGGGATGTAGAGGAGATGATTTGAGGTGTGAATGGCTTCTTGATATGAGTTCATTTTTGACCTTAAACTTGTAACTATCACAATAGGATTAGAAACATTCCCACTTCCGCACCCCAAAAGGCTTGAGGATCTGTATCAGGATCAGCATAATCAGTTAAAATCTGCATCCATAGCTATCAACACAGAAAGAGTCCTCATTCAGGATCAGAAGACAACCTCATCCACCTTTAATACACACATTTTTGGATTATATACTGCCCCCATACCTGTACCAGCAGTGGCACCCCCAAAGGAGGGTTCAAAGTGTGCAATTTCAGTCACAAATGACTGCTTAGGTGCAAGATTTGGTATAATATTGAATTTCAAGTCCCATGCATGTGGGCCAATAACATGTTGTATATTTTTCATGACTGAGCTGCTAAATTGGTAAAATATTCCCTCTGGCCTGGCAACGACTTTGAGTCCGGTAGGATGAGATGGAAAGTGTTGCTGAGGAGATGGATGACGTCTAATCCAATCTAAGTTGGACCCACGACCCAATCTTGAATAATTTGAAGATGGACAGACGGAAGGCTGGATGGATGGAAGTTGAAGTTTTCAACTCAGTAACAGGAAGATGCATTGTCCAATCTTGATGTTTTTGGAAACTTGTTTCCCTTTTCCAATCTCTGCAGAAGGATGGAAGCTTTAGACCAAGGCTGCCCAACTCTAGTCCTCTACCGTCCTGCAACCTTTGAGTACATCCCTCTTCCAGCACACCTGAACCAAACAGCTGAATTCCCTCATCAGCATCCAGTCCTTCAGCTCTGCAGAGGCCAGGCAACAAACTATTCATTTGCTTCAGGTGTGTTGGAGATGGGATGAATCCAAAAGTTGTAGAATGGTAGTTCTGGAAAACTGGACTTGGGCACCACTGGTTTAGACGGTTCCTTCACCTCTTTCTATGTCTTTATGGACTGATTCTAATTCTGCAGTTTTTCACCAGTTAGGATGGTTCTAACAATGATGTGGGCCGTGTAGCAGAGTAAATTTATTGACCCAACAGAGGAATTTGTTTTTTTAGGTTCGACACCACATTCCTTCACCGTTAACACCATGGAAAGCAAAAAACACGATCCAAGCCTGAGAGAGTGTTTCTGGTATGTGTTGGTGTGTACAGAGAGCACATCTGAAAGTGCCAGCTTGCCCAAATTTAACGTTCCTGCTGCTAAGAATAAAGTATGTTTTCTCAGATGCTATTTATAGATCTCACTTTGGGGCCAAAGACACACAAACACGTCACCGAGTCCTCCTTTCGAGCTGTGTGTGTGTGTGTGTGTGTGTTGCAATAAGAGTGCGAAGGAGGTTGTCTAAACCCTCAGATGAGGAAATGCAAAGCAAAACTGCAGCTTCAGCAGGGATGTTTACGTGCGCCCTGCAATTTGTTCTTCCTCTGCTGTCAGGTGTTGGTGTGGTTAAGAAACGTTAAACAGCGGAAACACACACATACACACTGTCTGCTGCAGCTTTGCTGCAAAGCCTGCAAGCTCGGTCTCTACATCTGCAGCTCTTTCTGTTTGTCTGCGCTCTGTTTGCTTTTCCATCGAGTTCCATTGAACCGTGACTCTCTGAGAGGAAGGAAAAGGTGCTAGCGCTGATAGCTGCTCTTCAGCTTGGCCTTTTTGGACGCCTACACACATTATGACACTTGAACGTCACTTCCATAACACTATTTATAAGCCTTTGTGTCTTTTTAGGAACAGCGTGGGTTTGCTTTTCACCGGTGACTCACCGAGTGAAAGGCGGAGGGAGGGAGGAGAGAGGGTAGGAAAAGGCAAAAACTGCAGATGGATTCCAATGTTAAGAACCAATGAAGCAATCAGGAACGTTCATTTCTGTACATCACAACTCACAGAGTCTTCTGAGCACAACAAAATATGCCACAAAAATAAAACTGCTTATGATGGGGAAAGAAGGTCCCTCCTGGTGGTTCTTGAGTTCTGATGAATGGATTGAGAAACTAATGAGCTTTTTTCTTTCTCTTATTGTGGTGCAGGCATTTTGAAGAACATTGAAAACCTTTTGAAACTACAGAGGAGTTCTGCGAGCATCGTTCCAGAAAGAAAAGCTGGTATTTATTCTAAAGATTTGTGCTGTAGACATGATTTATTACAGCTGTATGCAATCTGTTAATGAATATTGTTGCAGAAGAAATCAATATGCCAATAATATGAATCAATATAAACAGAGTAAAACATTTAGGTGCATCTGAATATTTTAGACTATCATCAAAAAGGTAATTTATTCAATTAATTCAATGCAAGATCAATATGTATCAATCTTTCCATCTATGCAAAATATAGAGGCACTGATTTATTGATTAATTTTTAGAGTTTACTATCTCACAGGTACACAGTTACTGTTACATCTGAAGTAAAACCAGCATTTTAGAAACCGAACATCATACACACAGTGATGGGGGTGGTAGTGTGGTGGTCCGGGGACTGCTTTGCTGGACCACTTGATGTATTTGATGGAACCATGAATTCTGCTCTGTAGAGTCCTGAAGGAGAACGTCCAACCATCAGTTTATGACTTTCAGCTAAAGCTCCCTTGGGTTCTGCAGCAGGACAATGATCCAAACCACAGCAGCAAGTCCACTTATGATTGGCTCAAAAATAAAAGAAGGTTTAGAGTGGCCTAGTCAAAGTCTGAATTTAAATCTGATTAAAATGCTGCAGCATGGCTTTAAACAGGTCGTTCATACTGGAAAACCCTCCAATATGTCTGAATTAAAATAAGTGCCAAGCAGAGTGGGTCAGATTTCCTCCACAGTGACGGTAAAGACTCATTCCCAGCCATCACAAGCACTCTGCTGCCAAGGGTGGAGCATCCAGTTTTTAGGTTCAGGGGGTTATTACGTTTTCACACAGGGTTAGGTTGGTTTAGATAGTTTATTCTTAATAATAAATGAAATCATCATTTGTAAACAATTTGTTGCCTTTACTTAGGTTATCTTTGACATTAACATTTTGATGAAAAACTGAGATGTAGCAAAACAGCAAAAACAGAAGGAATCTGAGTCAGAGTTTTTGTTAAGAATAACATCAGTAAGAGATTATATAATTTGGACAGAAAATTATGACGTACTAGGGGTAAAGATTATTAGGGGTCATTTTTGTGTTTAAATTTTCATTTCAAACTTAAAAATCTGTATTTTCATTTATAGCTGCTAAGTAGCTGGAAATAGTTGGAAAAACATACATAACACCATCTCAGTCTCTGAATTACACCTTAGAGTTTTTTCCCTAGCAACAATATGAAACAGAAAATATGTCAACCTATATTCATCAGTTATTATTGTTTTCACTAGAGGTGAAAATAATGCATCCAAGCCAGACCTACTGACTTTACCTGGATGCTCCACTGTTAACAGCAGCTGTTTTAGTCCACCCCCATTTAGTGATTTGTTGTACAGTCAGCCTGCAGAGTCTCAAACAACAATAAACCTCATGGAAATCAGCCATAGAGATCCAGTTATATAATCCAAATTCTGATCTATTTTTATGAACTAACTGAAGAAGGTCTTAACTGTAGCTCATAACTGGTCCATTAAAGTGTCGAACCAGGTTTTCACTTTGTAAAGCTCTTCAAATTTTGTTCATGTTTGTTTATTTCTTCACATAAACCTGTATAACTCTTCTTTTCCTTAAAGTAGTGAATAAAAGAAATAAAAGAATAAATAAAAGAATATAGATGCTAAGGGAATGGACCTTGGATGAAGAACAAGTTTTCTACAAACAGTTTTTCATTACTTGAATCAGGAGTTCAGTGATACTGTGTTTATTTGGAGCATATTTTTGATTGAAAACATAATTCACAGCTCATTTCTTTTCTGTGTTCAAGTTGTATTTTACTCACTAGCTTGTCATAAATCATCTCATACAAACGTTTTTCCTATAAAGCTGTTTTTTCTGCCCTCCTTAGATCACTGAAGGATTCTGCTGTGATTGGGAACGAAGAGCAATGCACAACAAAGTTGTTGATAAAACAGTATGTGAAAAGATAGCGTGCATCTCCGATGTTATCTATGAAAACTCACCCTCCAGATTCCTGTTTTGACTCGGACTCTCCAATCAGTCTTGTTCAGAGATGGATGCGCCCTTTTCTATTCGTTTAAATGTGTTAGCAACCCTAACATGCTAGGTTGCTCTGGGACCTTTTAAACCCTTCAGTACTTTACCTCTTACTACCCAAAAGTCCCTCCTGTGCTCTCTTTATAAACTGTGGAGGAGATCCACGAAGATGGAGGCTCGGCAAGCAGCTGCCCATGGGCAAAAATGCTTGACCAAGGAAATAGTGAAGGAGAAGGCACCTCTGGAAAGAAAGTGGGCATCTGAGCCAACTGCAAACACCAAACAAAGCACTTTTACTGATCCCGAGGTTAAACATCGAGAGAGTTTACCATGCGGTGCAATAGGAGGATCAGCACCCCATCGAAAGTATGGGATACCGGGAAATTCTGCAAAGCTGCTCTCTGGATCTTCTGCAGTTGGGGCAATAGGGGGTCCACCGTCCCAAGACCCCCACGGACCTTTCGCACAAGGTTTTCAAAGAGGATACTTCCATCTGGCCCAGCCCTACCCTCAACATCCCCAAACTGAACGCTTCGTCTCAGGAGCTAAACCACAGCCCGGACTAGAGCCTCATGCCTGGCCATTTGTTGGCCAGTTGCCCTCGGATGACTTATACCCTGTAGGACACCCAGGTCATACTCACCCACATGGGGGAGGGAGGTTTCCCAGGCAAAAATCTCCCAGTTTACCAAGCTCATTTGGACAGTACCATTCAGGCTCTGAGCCTGGGGAGGAGGGCTATGGCAAAAAAGAGCAAAAGCCAAAAAAGCCCGGGAAGTACCTCTGCCCTTACTGTAACAGAGCATGTGCCAAACCCAGTGTCCTGAAGAAGCACATTCGCTCGCATACTGGAGAGAGGCCATATCCTTGCATACCTTGTGGCTTTTCCTTTAAAACCAAAAGCAACCTTTACAAGCATCGCAAGTCTCATGCTCATGCCATTAAAGCTGGACTTGTACCATTTTCATCTGAGCCATCAGTGGCCCCAAGTGGGGATGTTGATCAGGCATCCCCAGCTGGTGAGGCAGAGGTCCCCTCAGATGGAGAGCAAAGTACAGACACAGATGAGGAAGGTGTTGAGACCTCCACGATGTTGACAGATAAAGACAGTCCCATCCCACAGATCTCCTTTGAAGCAGACAAGAATGCAGGTGAGTTCTCTGCAACAAACCAATCTCTGGAATAAAAAGCAATTAAACAATTTGTTTTCAAAACATTTGTTTTCAAAACATTTGTTTTGTCAATAGTTTTCCATATTTCTTATGGAAATCAAACTGTAACATCTTGTGTTTCTGTGCTGTATTGTTATTGTATAGGTAGTACGGAACCAGCATATGCAGACTCAGCTGAGGAGCTCCCCATTGGATCAATGAAAGTGCCTATCCTTATTTTTCCCAAGTCTGGGGGAGTCCCTCCAACTGGGATGGAGTGTCCTCCGTTTCATGACATAAAAGGCTCTCATCGCATGTTGGGGTCACAGGCAGGTGGAAGAGCACGTTCACTAGATGATTCCCCCAATGCCAAACAGCGATTGGCCCTGAGGTTGATTGATAAGGAAGGGCAGAACTCAGATCCTGGCATGTCCCAATCCCTTAACCTCCTCAGTCCTCATAGCAAAGGCAGCACAGACTCAGGCTATTTTTCACCCTTTGACAGTGCTGAGCTGCAAATAAGCACTCCAAATACTAATGTCAAGACATATGAAGAGATAATGTTTGGTCGGACTTGGTACAACCGACCCAACTCCAGGTCGAGGCAGCCAATCACAGTAAATTTAGTAGGGGTAGACCCCAATAGCTTGACAAACGTAAAGCAGCCAGGGACTATTGTAGACATGGGGAAGATAGTGGAGGATCCTGTTTCCTTCACGAGAAACCTTGCAATCTGCAGAGAAGCCAAGCAGTATCCAACTGGCCCCTGTCAAAGCAGTACAGGACTTTTGGAGCCACCATCAGATGCTGGGACTCTCATTAGGAGTAACTCTATGCCAACTCCATCTCCTGCCAACCTCAGTGCTCCTCAGGGAATTCGAGGCAGCGTCTCCTTTGATAACATGGTGGCGCCAGATGACGTCTTCTACCCACCAGGTCATCCCAGACTCAAACGTCAGGGTGCATTTGAACAATCAGGTAATGAAGCCCACATAGGAGAGACTGAGGGATATGGGCACATGGCCAAAAACTTTGTCTCATCTCTTGGTATGAAGATGAGTGAGCGCAGCCCAGGAGTCCCAGAGAACATACCTTATAGCCCATATGGTACTAATGTCAGCATGTCAGAAATAGCCACGAGAAAAAGACGGAAAGAGAAGAGTGTTGGCGATGATGAGGACAGTCCTGGGCACTGTGATAGTAGCTGTAGTGGCTCAGTTGAGATTATGGGGGACTATGAGTTTAAACAAGGTAGTGTTGATGTGGCAAGAGTCACACCAACAGGAAAAGGCTCTCTTCATAGTGTTCATAGCCAATCAGACAGCTTTGATACATGTGCCAGCATGTGCTCTGAGGACATCACGCTAGTTCCTGACTTGGAATGCAGGAAGGCAACCCGGGGTTCAGTTATCCAGCATACTGGCATAGTTTCCCGTCCAAATTCTTTTGAGAAGTCCGAGTCATTTGAGCAAACAGGATACCAGCCCATAGATAAAGCCCCATCTAGTCAGTACTCAGAGCAGTCTGACACTGACATCTTTGAAGATGCTTTGAGTCCTGAATCTGCTCTCCTGAAGACTGACAGCATGGAGCAGCAAAGTTCCTGTGAGCTTGCCCCGCTTTCATCTTCTGCAGCCTCACCCGGCCAACCATTTCCCAACTCACACAGATTGGTGCGACAACCTAACATCCAAGTCCCTGAGATCAGGGTAACAGAGGAGCCAGACAAGCCGGAGAAGGATAACGAAGCTCCAGCCACCAAGGAACCCGAGAGGCAGCAGCAGCACGTTGAGGAGTTCCAGCTGCCCCAGAGGAGTGACACTCTGTCTCAGATGCCAACAGAAAAGCTGCCCCCCAAGAAGAAGAGGCTGCGTCTTGCAGATATGGAACACTCATCTGGGGAGTCAAGCTTCGAGTCGACCTGCACCAGCCTTTCTCGAAGTCCCAGTCAAGAGAGTAATCTATCCCACTCGTCCTCTCTTTCCATGTCCTTTGACAGAGATGAGGGTCCCAAGTCTGTCTCACCAACCAAACAGGTACCTAGTATGTTTAGGTTCATGCATTCGGGTTTATTTGTGGAGCACCGTTCATGCAGGTGCTGACATTGGGATAGACTTAATGTGGATGTTAAAAGTTAGTGTTGAGTAAGAAAATTACTTTTAGATTTTTTATCATTTAATTTTACCCATCCACTAACACACTAAGGGCCTGTAGAGGACTACTTTAAGTTGTGATTCATCAGTATAGATATGTAAGATATGTTTTAGTATTCTGTAATCTGAGCTTTGGGAAGCATATTGATATTGAATAAAAGTGGATTGAGAATGGAGCCTTGTGGAACCCCACATGTGAATTTTGTTTGCCAAAAGACACAGAGGAGTCCCGGTTTGTCAATTAGGATCTGAACCAGTTTAACACAGTGCCAGATCCAACCACACCCACCTTTCCAAGCTGTCAATCTGTGTATGATCAACTGGATCAAATGCGGGACTGAGATCCTGTAAGACTGAAACAGAAATTTTTGATGCATTACAGTTAAGACCAATGTCATTTAAAACATTTATCATGGTTGTGCACCAGCAGCCATTTGATTGGATTAGGAATTTGGGAGATTCTGCCTTTATTAAAATAAATTTTCAGTGGGATGTTGTTGGTCTTAATGGGTGTTTATCTGGGTTATGTGTCAAAATAACATCCAGGTCAAAGTCAGGGCATTAAAATGTGGAAAACATTATTAACTGGACCTGTCATTGGTTTTACCCTTGTGGTTTGTTTCTTCATATTTGTTATGTTTCTAACCCTGCTGTTGACAAGTGTTAACAAGCAAACCCTTCAAAAACCAAACTGATCTTCTGTGTGTGTTCTAGGACGATTCCATGACCTCTGGTGGTGGAGGAAAGCAGTCAGAGTTTCTGACTGTGCCTGGTAGTGGCTATTCCAGCCACCATCAACAGAGGGAGATGAGGAGATCTTCATCTGAGCAGGCACCATGCACGCTGCCCACAGAGCTACCTGAAATGCGAAGCAAATCTTTTGATTATGGAAACTTACCTTCCTCAAGACAGGGTGAGCTGTACACCAGTGCATCTGCAATGAAGGAACGTCGGCGTGGATATCTGGTTCGACAGGTAGAGTAATTTAGCCCTTGAGTTTTTCTTGAACTACTATTACGCCCACTCAGTGGCATAAAATCTCAGACTAAATGACGTAGCGTGGTAACATCTAGATAATTACTGCACAACTCATTGTGTGTTCTAAGGGCTCATATGTAATGCAGAGGTAAAGCTGACCCACGGCTGTTATGCAATTTGGCCAGAGTCAGATTTGTAAATGTAAAACAAGGGGTTTGGAGTCCTGAAATTTCTACTTCTCATTAAAAAGTTTTTCTTCTTGATTTGAGGATATTTAAACCCTGACCAACAGAGATTTTAAAAAGTAGTCAGTAGTTGTAGTTTAAAGTCAAGATAACAAATATAAATTTTTTGCACTTAAGCAAATCTGTACTGTAACTTTTAGGTTTATGAAAATCTATGTATAGTCTGTTTTAAGTATGAGCCAACCTGCTTAAAGCCTTTGTACATTTGACAGGCTTCGCTTAGTGTTTATCCAGAGACCGTCCTCCAGGAAGCAGGTGGACCTGAAATTTCAATCAAACAGGAGAATCTGGAGCATGGGATATGGTCTAGCCCAACAGGCTCTCCACACAGCAGCATTGATATGCCCAGCAGAACCAAGCGAGCTGGCAGCAGCACTGGAGGTAAGCCTTGTATTAGTGTCTGGCAGTCATGCCACATTACAAACTGAAGTATTTTCCACTGATTAACCCTCACATAAAACTCAGCCTACAGCTTTATTCCTGAATAAAAGCCCAGCAATCGCAGCTTCTCAAACTTTCACTTCACTATGTTCTGACAGGTAGACCAAGAGTGGCCCAGAACCTTAGCTGAAACCCATTTTTACTGTTTGTGTTGATTGAAGCGAATGGATTTAAATTTACTCCAATTAATGGAACTTGCCTTCTGGTACCAACTATATAACCTGTTGGTACAGATTCCTTCTGCATACGGAGATCCAAAATGGCCACAGGCAGTGCCTTCAATTATCAGTACTCCTTTCCATATAACAATCACTCACCTCAAGGTGTTTAATAAGGATGTTATGTGATAGACCACCGAGTAGGGGCTACTGATGCAACGGAAGGAAAATAATATTGTTTTCAAACAAAAATGTGAAAAGTGTGGTTTGCACAGAGATTCAGCCCCTATATTCTGCCTCCCCTAAATAAAATCCCGTACAACCAAATGTTTTCAAAGGTAACCTAATCAGTGAACAGTCCAGTCCTGCTGGTAATCTAATCTGTGTCTTACAGAGAAGAACTCTTACAGAACTCTTACAGAGGGCAGAACTTTAAGTCTGTAGATGTTCAAAGTAGGAAGGAACAAGCCTAAACAAAGTGCTGACTCAGGGAAACACAACTGTATGCCATGCTTTTCATATTTTTATCTGTAAGATATTTGGTAAATCATGCATATTGTTCGTTCCATTTTGTGTTAGTCTGTCACATAAAATCCCAACATTGAAGTTAGAGGTTGAAACAATGACTAAAAACAAGTGAAACTAATGGCTTCGTTCTTCGAACCTATGCTGATGCTTTCATACATCTGTCATCCACTTTTAATCAAAGCATTGTATTGTGACAACCTGCTTTGCCATCTTGCTCTCAGAAAATACACAATTATTGGGCTATATAACACCCAACCAGCTGCAATAAAATAAATACATTATGTTGTGTGCACATGCATAGGATCCCACCAACAGTACCACCAGCACAGCCTCCAGCAGAGTATCAGTGAGGACAGCCTACAAGATGAACCAATCTATGGACGGTGAGAATATCAACGAAGTGCATGGGCTACATTTTAGATTTTACCGGAATTATCTTCTTTCTGCTAGTGATACCATCATAAATTAATGTACAAATGTCTTGCAATGTAGGTCTCAGCAGCATCGCCTCCAGGCCCAGAGCTCCTCATCTGAAGGAGAACAAACAGCGCTTGAGGCACTAAGCAAGGATTTACCCCACCAGTATCAGAGTGCTGCCCCCTTCATTTCCATCTCACAACCAGGTCTGTTCTGGTGTCAGGAGTCCGAACAGCGGCAGCAGCAGACCCTCCAGGCTCAACAGCAACTCTTGAAACTTCACATCAGATCCCAAGGCAGCCTGCCTGGACATCCAGCGCACAAGCAGCAAATCCACGATTCACAGACGTCTGATGGAAAACCAGAAGGCTCACAGGTTTACTCTTCTTCTATCTCAGCTCGAAACTCCCCTTTGTTGCAACAGCAGCAGAACTTAGGGTTGCTCTCCTCCAAGCTCTCCCTGCCCAGTTCTACCCCCTCCCTGCTTCTGCAACAGGTCCAGCCGGTGTTTGCCACTCAGAACCTTGGATCCCAGGCTTCCCTGCCTGGCTTAGTGGTTCCTGTGAGGATCCAGACCAATGTGCCATCATTCGGTACTGCTATGTACACTAGTGTTAGCCAGCTGATGGTTTCCTATGGTTCTGGAGTGCAGGCGCTGGACTCAGATGG
This sequence comes from Girardinichthys multiradiatus, assembly GCF_021462225.1. NCBI lineage: Eukaryota > Metazoa > Chordata > Actinopteri > Cyprinodontiformes > Goodeidae > Girardinichthys > Girardinichthys multiradiatus. The sequence continues at coordinate 1,912,192 of NC_061808.1, forward strand.
TGGTGGTACCACTAATATGTCCCCTCCACTTGTGAACATTGGAAAACCAGTGGGAGGAGTGGGAGGAGGGATAAGTGGAGCTGGATTTAACTTGTCCCTCCTCCTGGGGCAGGTTGATGTTGCAGGGCTGCGGTACCCACTGCCGGAGCAACAGGTGATCACGGGGATCCCACTGTCACTGACATCAGGGACTGTGTCCACTACAGACGCCTCAGCATCCAACATGGTGGCCAGCAAACGCATGCTTTCCCCGACCAGCTCACTGGAGCGCTTCATTGAGACGAAGCAGCAGAAACGGGTGAAGGAAGAAAGAATGTATGGGCAGATAGTCAAAGAGATGAGTGCTGTGGAGCTGAGTGGAGCTGAACACACTTCCAAGTCTAAGAAGCAGGGAAGAAGTCTGAAGAGTGAAGACTCTGTCGATGATTTTGAAAGGATGTCTTCCTCTCCTCCTCTTAGTGACTTGCCTGTTGCTGCCAAGATCGCCATTCCCGTCCGATCTCCAGCCCTACACCTCTCAGACGTTCCCCATGTTGAAAGCTTTACCCCACCTCTTCAAATCATCACAGATCGGCCCTCGTTTTCAGGTGGCCGAGACTCCCCGGAGGAGCTCGATGTGGACGAAGTGCCACCACAGTCCAACTCCAGCCCAGAGCCCATGCTCTCCTCTAATGAGGGTGAAGATACTGAGAAGCAACCGACAATGGTGAAGCTTTTGGGAGAAACGGGAGCTCAGCAGCTTTTTCAGTTCCCGAGTCTGCGCACCATGAGCCGGGTCAGCTGGTGTTTCAGAAACTACACCAAACCCAACAGCACCCCAGCAGCTGCACATAGCTCCGTCTACAGCTCATGGTGCATCAGCTCGTACAATCCGAACCCCCTGCAGCTCAGCACAAAGGCTGCGCTGGCTTTGCTCAGGTCCAAACAGAGGACAAACACTGATCTGATGTACACTATAGCTGCCATGTCCCCGCCCAGCTCTGGAAAGCTGGTGTCATCCGTGGCCTGGAAGCTGAGGTTTGATCAGGTACGTCTTCAAGTGTTCTTCATACAGTCACATAAGCCAGCTTGCAGAAATCCAAAACTCCTGTCTTGTCTCTGCAGCTGAAGCCAGAGCTGATGCCAATTGATGTGAGTCATTTTGGGAGGAAGATGAAGGGCGTTGTGTCGTGGGACCGTTCAAAGGAAGAGCAGATAGAGAAGGAGGTCTCCGTCAAACAGCCTGCCGCCGAACCGGCCCGCATCAAGATCTTCGAAGGCGGGTAAGTCCAGGAAACTGAACTCCTTCAAACTAAAAGCTTCAGTATTTTATAGGCTGGATTATTCAAAAAGTAGTTTCTACATTATCTAAACCAGGCAGGAAAAATTTATCATAACAGCTTTTCAAAATAAAAGTTTAAGATACCCTTCAAAATAGGTCTCAATATATTATTTTCCTTGAAAAGTGGTTTTACATTACTAATGCAACCAAACCAGGCCTGAAAAGGGGATTGTGCTGCTCTTTCAAAATAAAACAGTTTTCAACTTTAAAAAAATCAGTATTTCATAGTCTAGATTACTGAAATGTTGGATTCTGCATTATTTACTTAACTAAGCCACGTCTGTCAAAAAGGGATTGTTAGCCCTTCAAATTAAAGCTCACTCGTGGTGTTCAAAATAAAAATCTCAAGTTTACATACGATACATTGTTGCTGATTGAGTTTCCAGATGATTAACGCACCTGGACATTAAAAAGGCCTTTAAAAATGAAACTGTTGAATATTTGTCAGTTATTAGAGAGGTGTCTTCCAGATTCCTAACAGGGTTTAAACATTAGAAGTGATGTTTGTTAGGCCAAACCCAGACAACAAATGTTCTGTATGGTGATGGGTGGTCTGCACCATGAGGCACCATCACAATCACTTCGGAGTTTTTTTTCTGGTGTCTGTTTATTTATTGCTGATTGCTAAATGATTACAGCGTGTTTGAAATGTTTTCTAAACCAGATTCCAAATGAAATGCTCACTCTGTTTCATAGCTTTCAGTCTTTGAAAGTTTTCCACAGGTTGTGAATAGCTGGTGCATTTGTTAACTTGTCCTGGAAAGTTTTTAAATTATTTTGGGTCCTCCAGGCAGGGAGGGGGCAGTATGCAGCCACAAAGTTGGCTTTAACCTCAGGGCAGTCATGCATCTGAATTCAGACTTCATCAGGTATTTTTGTTTTATTTATTTCATGTTTAAACTATGGGTTTTCAGACAAAAAGTCCATCTCTTAGCTGCAGCGGTATGAAAACACTTAAACTCCCCACACATGAAGAAGATGCTGGGCCCTCAGACCTGAAACACCAAACAGTCTGATGAGTTTTTGTCTTTTTCTTTGTTGCAACAGCTGAATGTTCAGAGGAACTGAACAAAAATGGGCTCCGTATGAACTGTAAGGAGATCATTTTCATCAGGATTTGTCAGGAAAACTGTTTTAGGTGCAGAAACAGAAGGCTTCTCTTTTTCCATCTGATTCTTTGAGCTTAATTTGTGATTGTGAGACTGAAGCCAGAAGCCTGAGACTGCTAAGCTCATCAAAGACTGACCGCCAGAGCTGCATCTCTAATTGGTCGTCAACTCTCATAATTCTTCCTCTCGAGTTCATAAAGAGACATAAAGTAGGATCTCCCCGTCATCGTTTCTTTAACATCAGCAACTACAGTATTGCATTAGTTTTTAAAAGAAGAAAGCCATCTACTAACTTTTTACTCATGTTTGTGATGAAGTTGATTCCAGCATTAAACTCAGGGTTTTAGTCCTGGACACATCGGCGCAGGGTCCAGCTCGGGATCTCGGATCATTTGCTCCTTTCTAAGTTGGTTTACTGTTAATAAAGATGAAGGCTGCTAAAAAGCTCTGAAAAACGTCAAGCATTGAGGGTTTTTTTCTAGATTTTAGGCATCTTTATATTTTCTACCTGCTCTAACAGTACATTTAGTCACAAAAAACAAAAGGAAATATCAGTTATTTGTATATTAAAAGCGGACAAAAAGAGCAAAAACCCCAAAAAATCCAACTTTAGACCTTTACTCTATTTCACTTTTATGATTTTATTTCCATTCACTTACTTTTTATACTGACCCTTATTTAGACAGTCAACACTTTCAGACATTTTGCATCTCTTTGTAAAGTAGATGTCTTTATTTTTCAATAATTTACCAAAGTTAATAAAGAAGTTAAAAAACAAATGTTAAACAAAAACATGAAACAAATGTAAAATAATTGCTAAAATAAAACAAATAATAAGAAAATAAAACTGGTGAAGAATCAATACATTTTGAAATGAATAAAAAAAACAAAATAGTTACAAATAAAATAATTGAAAAACTAAATAAATACATAAAGCACAGATTAGAAAAACATAAATAGATAAACAAAATAAGTGAAAGATAAATAATACAATGCATCATTAAATAAAGAAATATGGACTATAATTTTCTGAATCTGAGTAGAATTGTCTGCATTCCCAGTCTGAACTAGTTGTTTTAATGCTTAATCCCCCCTGGAAAAAAACAACAAGAGAAAAACAGATTTGGATTTTATTGAATTCTTTTAATATATAAGCCCAGAAAACACTTTATTACGTGATTAAGGTATGGCCATTAAGCTTGCATAAGTCTGAACAGAAAAGTCAAAGGGATTTATCCTATAATGTACCTTCAGCCTTTAGGAGGGAATTCATGCAGGAAAAGCCCTCACTGAGAGGCATTCATGCAGCTTCGTAATGTTTTATAGTCTTGATTTGCCAAGATGGTGGTTACTCTGCAACCCAGATGGTGCAGACAAACAAAAACAAGATATTACTTCCCCAACATGAGCATATAGAAACATATCGGAGGGAGAAGAGTCTCTAATGGAAGCTTAACAGTGAGAAGACAAAATAAAGGATAAGGGAGCCCCTGCACCTGGAAGTTTCAGTTGCTTTCAAAGTGAAGCTGCTTCATGATCTTTCAAGCTGCTGTGCATAAAACAGAATAAAATAATCATCATAATTCATTTACATAACTGGCCACAGCTGAGTAAATGTCTCCACTCAGACCAGCATTCAGAGGTATTTCCCAGTCTGCAGCTGAAAGACATATTTCTCCTCGCCTGTGCAGACGGGTTGTTTGATGTTCAATACGTGAAGCCCTGAACCACCCATTACCTCCAGCTGCTGCAGACAGGACAGGAAGCAACACCCTAAACCAGCCGTTCTCACAGTTTCCTTAAAATTTAGCCTCTCTGACGCACTGAGGGGAAAAGCTCAATCTGACCAAATTCAGCAGAGTTTGATTGGAGGTCGATGTTTCCTTCACCTGACAGACAGAAGTGGGTGCATCAGTCCTTCAGATCCACGGGCTGCAGTATAAGCAAATTAGCTAACTAATTAGGGTTACAGTTAGCTAACCCTAACCCCTAAGCAAATATGTAAATAATGTGAAAGAAGATGAGACAGTGAAGCAATGGTAGGACACGAGGGTAAAGAGGATAACTGGGAGCTTCTGGGAAGCTGCATCCAAACCTGGAGCTGTGGTCGCTCCTCCTGCAGAGACGTCTGCATAAAACCATGAAAATGGAAAATAGCAGATTTCACACTCCTCTAATATAGGTTTATCTGAAATCCAATTTCAAGCAAAGGTGTAGTTTCTATGCACAAGGAAAAGTGAAAGAGCTGTGTTTTATTATTATAGGGGAGAAATATTATTATTAGTAATAATAAGTTGTTAATCATATTAAAAAAAAATTCTTACTATGAATTTAAATGCCACAAATTGAGAAGACAAATAAAATTAATTAGTATTGTAAGGAAAAAGTTTCAAAACAGTTTAGAAAAAACTGACATTAAAAAATGTTTGGAGAAAATGAATATATTTGATATTCTGGTACTTGCAGTTATTCACCTCATACCGTAAACACTTTAGGTCTCAGTTTCAGCCAATGCAACCAGATAACAGGTAAAACGACAGAGTGGCATGCCGAGATCAGGCTGTGGAAAACACTCCATCCACCTGCTGAGCCTGAAGGCAGCGCGGAGCTCGCTGCCCCAAAAACTCCGAGAACATTTCAATGTTGGCTCACTCAGGATGAACCGACTGCACAGATGAAGCTTACAGGTCTACGTTTTCACCTAAAAACATCTCAAAGCTGCTTTGGCCAATTAATAGTGGAACAAAACAAAACATGTCTGCTCTAACCTGCTCCATTTACTGCTGCTGGTGGTGCACTGCATTGTGGGATACCTTGCTGGACCTTGTCCACAGAAGGATGCATCCTCGATAATATGAGCAGAGCAAGAACACATCCGGGTACTTTGATACGTACTTAGGATTACAACAGTACTTGCATTGATGATGTTTCACAAGTACGCGAATACACAGAAATACAGACAAGTACAGCTACGGAAAAACGGTCCAGGACTGCTCATCATAACCTCTGACCTCTCAGTGGAGGACAGACTGAGAAGGCGGTAGTTTCCATGACAACCATCCTGGTAAAATATGCTTTAAATGTTGCCTCACTGGTGCAGTTTCTTTAGGTATCTCTTGGAAGATAATGTTGAATGATACAATCTGCCTGTTTTACCAAACCATCAATTCTGCTGATGTTTCCTGCAGGTATAAATCCAACGAGGAATATGTTTACGTTCGAGGTCGTGGCCGAGGAAAGTACATCTGTGAGGAATGCGGCATCCGCTGCAAGAAGCCCAGCATGCTGAAGAAACACATCCGAACGCACACCGATGTCCGGCCGTACGTCTGCAAGTTCTGCAACTTTGCATTCAAGACTAAAGGTAGAGCTTCATTCATGATCTCTCATGATCCATCCATCCATCCATCCATCCATCCATCCATCCATCCATCCATCCATAAATCCATCCATCCATCCATCCATCCATAAATCCATGCATCCATCCATCCATCCATCCATCCGTATAAACCTGTCTTTAAAAAGAATGAAGGCTCTGGAAATGTGAATCTGGAAAATTATGGGTTTTGTCCTGGAAAATGTGTTTGAACCTTGTATATAGTTTTATAGATTTATAAATTCTACGAAAATGTCACCAAGTGTTTTTCCTTTTCTGTGAGGTTAAGCAGATGACTAAAATAGGCAGAGAGGCAGTTTTCTGTCAGACTGAACTCTTCATCGTGGGATTTTCCTGAAGCTGATTTCAGAGATGAAATGAAAAATCTGGTTTATGGATTTACAAACTGGTCTGCAATTATTATTTTTCTGACTTCTGCATAAAGTTAACCAAACCAGAGTTCATACTAAGCTGCGTCATTTTCTTATCAAATTACGACATGTGCCATTTGTAAATTATAATTGTGGTCTCTTTCCTTCTCCACTTCCATTACAACCCAAAGTTTCTTCTTTTTCATTCTGGTGCTGCAGCAGCCAAACAAGCTCTGGTTTCCAGTAAGACCAGTTGACAGAGTCAGTAATTTGGGATTGTGTGTCTGTGTTTTGCAGGAAATCTGACGAAGCACATGAAGTCCAAGGCTCATATGAAAAAGTGTTTGGAGTTGGGAGTCTCCATGTCGTCGGTCGAAGACACAGAGGCAGACGAAGCAGGTAGAAAATATTTAAATGTACACAGCAACCTGACTTACAAGCCACCATGGCCAGAAAAGGAAAAAAGGACGAGTTAATCTGATTCCCCATTAAATATTAATAAATAATACATTTTCATCATCCGTCTCTTGAGGCTAGGACAGACTCTGAACCGATGAGCGGCGTTCGCTGTTTCGTTAATCTTCCCATGACTTGATAATGAAACTGGAAATTAGTCTGATTATTTTTACATCCTGTTCCGTTTTCCCAGTCACAAAGCTGTGCAAAAATATTCATACACCTTAAGCTCAGTATATGAACAAACTTTAGTGGATTTTCTTTGGATTTAATGTGACAGACCAACACAAAGTGGGACATAACTGCTAATTAGAATATAAATGAAACCTGGTTTATAACATATTTTACAAAAAATCTGAAAAGTGTGGCTTGCATTTATATTCACAACCTGTTACTCTGATGCCCCTCTGGTGTAACAGATGGCCTAGTGAACAAACAGCCTCATGAAGACCCAGGAACAAAGCAGGGACAATGTTGTGGAGATGTTTAAAGCACGATTAGGTTCTAAAACAATACCCCAAGCTTTGAACCCCTCATGGAGCACTGGAGTATGTCTGGACCTGCTTCGCAGAGAGACAGAAAATTTATTAGTAAATAATATTAGGGATGGTGTGATCAGGGTGATGTGCAGTGGTAGTTTTCCACCACACATAGTGGACAACCTACAAGATAACTATTGTCTTCTCTGGCTTTCTTCTCACCACTCCTCCATGAAGGCGAGATGTAACCAATAACTGTGGTTGTCCTGTGGACAGATTCTCAGAGGCCTTGTAATTAATTTATTGTTGTTTTTTTTTGTTCAAATAAATTTTGGTTGACAACTGAATGAATAAAGAGATGTTAAAGTTAAACAGTCCAGTCAGATGTAGATGTATTAACTTGGTTCTGAACCTCCCCAGGACTGCTGAAGCTAGCATCAGCTATGGTGTCTATGCTTGCAGCAACGTGTTTTATATTAAGGTGATACCATAGGCTTGACGTGCAGCGTTATTTACTTTGAGTCTGGCAAACAAACTTTAGACTAATTACTGCCACCTACTGGACTGGAGTGTGTGCAGCAATGCAATTAAATGGGTTATTGTTTTTACACATTACATGTTTATGTTACCTTTTGAGAGCCACTTTAAGTGAGGGTCTGTGTTTTCTAAGAAGGTCCATTCCCTTAACAGCAGCACCTAGAGTGGTTAAAACACTCCGAGCCACTTTCTCTGGCTGTCAACAGGTGTTGAACATAACTGAAGATCGGAGCTGCAAACTCAGCAATTACTGCCATATTTAATCAGTGTGGGAGTGGTAGCTCGTGGTAATTTCCCACCATGCAGACAACCAAATAAACTTTTATTTCTGTTGACCCCTGCTGTGTGTTTTGGCTCGCCGTTTAATTGGAATGCATTCCCACACATCACAGTGGGTTTTTGGGAAGAGCGAAGTGCAGACGTCCACTCAATGAGTCACCGAGACGTAAAAGTTGGATCTGTTGTAGATTTGTTTAAGCAGAATCAAATAGGGTGGCATTTGGTGAATATTATTATTAGTTTTATCACTTTAAATTCAGAAATCTAAAGCAGGAACTATGGGGTCACTTTTTTTCAGCATTATCTTATTTCAGCCTCTCAGCCGGCTTTGTTCTTCCATAAAGTCAGATTTTAACTGTAACTTTGCAGCAACTTTACAGCAAAACTTCCCCAATGTTTGCCTGGAATCCATTTGGTGGAAAAACCAAAGTGTTGAGGGATTTTTTTGACTCCAACAGCTTTTATAGTTTGGAGTTTTATTGGTTTTAACTGTGAGAATGAGCACTCAGATGTGTTTTATGCAACATGTAAACTTTCACCACATTTTAATTCAAATCTGTTTTTTCTTCTTTTATTTTATCCTTGTGGTCTCATTCCTCCTTCCTCTCTTTCTCATTTTCCTCTCTCCTTTTTCTTTGTTTTTCATTTTCTTTCTTCTTCTTCTTCTTTTCTTTCCTGCCTTTCTGTTGCTTCTTTTGTCTTTACCTTGAAGAAGTTGGAGAAGAAGGCCAGAGATCCTCAGAGAAGATGTCCAGAGGCTCTGTGGCAGAACACCAGTTTTCAGACGCCGATGAGTCAGAGGGCGGCGAGGAGGACGGTGACGAGGTGGATGACGAGGATGAAGATGAGGACGACTACGATGGCGACTCCACCCCGAAGACTCGTTCGCGCTCCACCAGCCCGCAGCCTTATGCCCTGCCCTCAATGTCTATTACAGCTGTGGCGGACACCCACGGTGCTTCTCACCTTTCCCACCAGGGGGCGCCCGACCTCCTGGGGCAGTACAGCAGGCCTCCTCTGTTTGGATACTTCACTACTGTGCCGAGCATCCAGATCACACCGCAGGCTCTGCCCACAGAGTGCAATCGGGCAGAGCATCATCGAGGTCCAGAACGGAACAAACTCCTGGCTCCACCCTCTTCCTCCTTCATGGACGAGGACCTCCCCATCCCCTCTCCAGATCTCTCCTCCCGCCTCTCTTCCCCAGGGTTGGAAGCGTCCAGCTGCCCATCCCCCAGCTCCGCGTCTTCTTCCCCCTCAGCATGCCATTACCTCTCCGCTCACCGTGACCTCTCCCCCCGTGCTGAACATCTCTCACCCCGACGGGACATCTCCCCCCTGCGTCACATCTCCCCCAAAAGGGACTTGGGAGTTGGGGGATACCGCCGAGACCTCTCCCCGAGGCGGGGGCACCTCTCTGTGCTCTCTCCACTCTCACGGCCAACTTCCCCAGGAGGCAGGGACTTGAAGCGAGATCTTTCACCACGAGGACGCCACAAAGGGATGATCCGGCCTCTGTCTCCTCGCCGAGGCCTCTACCACCAAAGGTGAGCTGCAACAATCAATGGTTGTATTTCTGTTCAAGCGTCTCCATAAACTGTTCGGTTTGACCAATTCAGACCACCATTCAAAACACACACTCATGAAGGTCAACCTCTGAATAGCTTTTTAGTTAAAACAATCCATAATTAATCACTATAATGTCCAATACTGAATGCTCATGATGTCAATATTCTGAGTGTGAAACTGCTTTCATCCTCTGACATGACTGAATTAACTGTAATGTGGAGAACAGCTCCTAGCAGACTGCGTTGTGCATCTGTGAAGCTCTCTGACATCACAAAGGAAGAACTTTTACTGATTGGCTAACTTCAGACTCCCCGTAACTGATTGGCTGATTTAAAATGGCCCAGCTCCCATATTGCCAAAAGGTCTGTTTTTGATTGGATCAGTCCTGGTTGACGTAGTCCAGCCAGTGTCCAAGAGCCCCTCGAGAGCAGTCCTTAGAACTGATGTCTCCGAAGGGTTTTGTCTTGTAAGAACACGAGTGAAGCTCTGCTGGACCTCCTTTGGTCTTTCTCAGACATGTTTTAAGGCTTCAGGAATTTTCTTTGAGGACACCTTCTGTACATCAATTACCTGGTTCCTGATCCAAAGTCAGAACCATCTGGACCTTCACAAAGCCAGTTCATCAAATGTGCGTAGACACTAACTGTTGTTAGACATGATAGCTTTCTCCATAACATTTGGTGAGCTGTCATGATTTTTGTTTGAGAAAATATCATAAAAGGGTAAAATGATCTCATTTTCTACATGCATTTACCGATTCAGATGAAATCCATTAGATTTTGACGGGCTGAGTTACAGACATTAAGGCCTTTAAGGTGACTGATAGTTTGTTACACTGATTGTTCTCCTCATTTTTGATTCATTCCTCACAGCGGCGCCCGGGGAGCGAGGACCAATCATCAGATGGGGGTGTTGGCTCAGGGAGATTTCCCTCTGGGGCGACGCAGCGCCAGTGCAGAGATGGAAACGGTAATAATCTAATCAGATTAATTCATCTGGCTTTTCTCCTCATGCTCCTAGTGTTTGTTTTAGGAACAAATTTTTTCCACCTATGAATTTTATTTCTACTCTTCTCTGAATGTTCTGTTGAAGTAAAACCTTTTCATTTTTCCAGACTGATATTGTAACTTTAATTCATTGATTTTCAACCTAGAGAGAGAGCAGAAATGCTGCATATGTTTGAACGTTCTAGTGTTGAGCCATCTGACTGTTCGGACTCATTTCCTCCGTAACCGATAAACCAACTCCACTCTTCCAACGGATTATTAACGGACAATGGCAGTCGAACAGAGATTGAGGCAGAGGTCCTCGCTGTCTCTAAGGCCTAGACCAGCCCTCCTACAGAAGGATTTTAGCTGTCTGTATCCAGCATCCCATTCTTCGGGTCATGATCCATATCTCATGACGATAGCTACGGGTTGAAATGAAGACAAGCCAGTAAATAAAGAGTTGTGGTTTTGTATCTATCCTGCCCTTATCATGAGTCATGAGCACAACACAAGGTTACTTTGAACTCCTCTGGTTGGACCAAAGACTGACTCCCGACCCTGAAAGAGCAATCCACCTTTTCCCAGTTGGGAAGCATAACATCAGACTTGGGGGAGCCGGGTGTAGTCCTGGTTGGTCTTCACTCTGGTCCTGTAAAGACAAACCGACTCTGATCCAACCACATTAGCAGCTGACTTTCTGAAACTGACAAAATATTTTCTTCTTTTCAGTTTAGATAACAACCATAGCCATTATACTGCAGCCGTTTGTAATGATTAATACAAGCAGAACATTGTCTTTTGAAAGAAAAGCAATTAATAAACAACCTCATGCTGAACGAAGGGTGGGTTGAAGCCTTGACCAAGCCTCACCCATGCATTCAGACCCTACGTCACGGGTACACTACCTGGATCAAAAAAACACCATGACCTTATAATGGAGGCGTTGTGCATGCTCTTAGCTGTCTACAGTCACCTAAACGTAAACCTGTTAGGACCTCAGAAACCTCACCAAGACCCTGCGAAGACCTCACAGAGATGGTCAATGTTCTAGGTGATTTAGTGGAAATTGTCTCCTTGCTGCCACTGCTACTGTGACGATAGAGGTTTAACAATGTTGTATTTGTTCTTTTTTATCAATTTTTTCAAGAAGCACAGACATAAAACTTGTCAAGATGATTTTTCTTGCTTGAATATATAGTCCCTGGTAAAAGTATTCCTTTGTAACCGCATTACATTAACAAACATCTGTATATTTTATTGGGATTTTTGGTGAAAGACCATCACAGGGTAGTGCTTTATTATGAGGTATATTTAGCTCTTTTTAGTCAAACTATACCCTTTAATAAAATGTAGTGCTGCTAAATAACTGTACTAATTAGTGAATAGAGTCCCTCTGTGTAATATAGATCCAGAATAATTTCAGTATAAATACAGCTGTTGTGTTTTATGCTAAAATGCAACGGTTTAAAACAATTATCTAATTTTCTGGGTTTTTAAGGCCAATTTGACCTTCTTGGACCGTTTTAGGACTTTGGGCCTATATCTTTTAAAGTTTGAGTGAAACTACTTCATTGCAAGGTTGGTTCAGATGTTTGTGAATGTTAAACAGCTTTTAGTGGATTTTTACAGGAAAGTTTTCATTTTGTCTAACAGGAGCCTGATTATGGAGCTTTCTCTCTTTGTCACACATATTTCTGTCTGTTTTACTAATCTATGTTTTACATCTCAAAACACTGAAGAGGTGTTTATAGGGAAAGTTGTCTGTTTACCTGCGATGCCTTCAGTGACTGTAGGGACAAAAAAATAGTGTCCTGAAACCTAAAAGTAAAAAAATGTGATGATCCAAAGTTTTTTAACTGCGTTGGCTTCGGCGTGTGAATGAAGTGTGAAGGATGAGGAGCAGCGCCTGAAACAAAGATGAAACCATCTGGCAGAGGAAGCAGAAACATTTAGAGACGATGAGCGAATAGAGTCCAGCTCAGACAGAGCGACTGTGTTACAGAGAGAAGAATGATTGAAAATGGAGCTGCTGCCTTCTGGTGGTAATGGGATCTTGGCTAGTTGTGATGTGGTTTATAAGGTGACTGTTTTTCTTCTTAGGGGCTTTACTTCAAACCCTGGCTGCAGCCATCAGACGCGTTTAAACCAAACTAGAAACCGAGAGTCTGACTCTGATTCATGACTCAAAGCGGTTATTCACAGCACCCAGTATGCACTGTCTACAAATCCCATGCACTGTTTTTTACACTTTTAATCTGGTGTTTTTATTTATTTAATGCACCTTTCAGGACTTTATCTTTAAAACCTGAGCTTGCTGTCTGCAGCGCTGACAGATGCTAAAAGCTGAGTTTACCGTTACTTTATGAGAAAGCTGGAGGGTTTGGTTTGAAATTTTATCTTTTTATCGATTATCAGGATCTTCGTCCTGGTTCTTCATCACCATCTGAACGGGACCAAGGATCCACTCGGTGTTACCAGTCCGGCCCACCTCACCAGGTTCTGTTCAGTCATCTTCCAACCCATTCACAAGTCGGGGTATTTCCATTTTTATACATTTTTAATTTCTCTATGTATTTTGTTCCTAATGCTCAGCATTACTATATTTAGGTATTATTAGCAATAACGACCTAAACCTACAATCAACAATGTTAGCAATTAAGTCTTTCACAATAAAGTTCATAGAAATTCTTCAAAATAAAATCCTCAATAATTCATTATTTTTGCAAAAGTAGATTTCAGGTGATGAATGAATCTAAACCAGGCAGGAAATAGTGATCGTGTTGGATTTTCAAAATAAAGTCTATCGACACTCTTTAAAGTACAAGTCTATAAATATCTAATTGAAAAGATTATCCACAAGGAACTAAACTAGTCCTGAAACAGTGACTATGTCGTTCTTTCAAACTAAAGTTTACAGATCATTTTCAAAGTAAGAGCCTCAATATTTTATAGTTTAAATTATTGTGAACATAGGTACTATATTATAATGTTACTTAAGCTAGAGGTGAAAACAGTTTTACTAGCCCTTCAAAGTAAAGGTCATGCATTCTCTTCAAAATAAAAATCTCCACATTTCATAGAACAGATTATTGCAGATCAAGGTTCCACATCACTAATGGAGGGAAAAGTGTCTGTTGGCATTTTCAAATAAAGCTCACAGAAACCTTTCAAAATAAAGATTTTGCTTTTATTGGCTCAGTTATTAAAAAGGTAGGTTCGAGATTCCTAAACTGCAATTTACTTTGAAACTGAAGGTTTACCATCAAATGTGAACAACTGGTCCATTTATGAACCTGCCCTGGGTGGATGTTTAAATTTTCTGTTTTTCCTCAGGTGCGTTCGCCTTTCCCGATGATCCCCATTGGAGGAATTCAGATGGTACACTCAATCCCCACAAGCTCCACCAGCCCACTGGCCCAGCAGGGGGCGCCCACAGCAGCCTCCCAGCTGTTCCTGCAGCAGAGCACATCGGAGGACTCGGTTAGCAGCGAGGTCGCCTCCGTCACAGAGGGGGGAAGACAAGGAGGAGAGAAGGTACTGGGAGGGGGAGTCAGACAGGAGCAGGAGGAGAGCATCCACACCTGCACCAAAGCCATCGCCTCGCTCTGCCTCGATCCTGAGTGTGTGGAGCGAGGAATGGGAGGAGGCAGATCACCTTCATCCTCTTCAGCATTGTCTCCCGACTCCCAACAACAGCAGCGCTGTACATCTGCACCACCGACCTCTCGTCCCTCCCCGTCTCCTCCTATCGCTCCCGGTATTCAGCACTTTAGCGGCCTTGAGCTCAGACCTCCCCCCCCAGTGATTCCTGCGTCCCCTCACTCCTCCTCCTCTTCACCCTCTCCTCACCCTCCTAGCCCGGGATCCGACTCCCTGCAGCCTCCAGGAGTATTTAAATCAGTGATGGTGGAAAAAGAGCAGGAGACAAAAACCACAGGCAGGAAAAAGGACGCATCGTAAAACGATGGGGAGGAGTTTTAGTTTTCTAAAAACAGGAAGGGACAACGTGCAACACAGAGGGAAGAAATAATGACTTTTGCACACTTTACTTGAGCTGAAATCTTCTCTCTTTGACTCAGAGTTTGACCTGCAGCACGCCGCCACAGACCTTTATTATTTAAAGACTTTACGGAGCATACACCCGACCAAAACCTGCCCGTAAAACGGCTGATTCAGCACGAATAAAAGGACTTCTACGTGTGTGCCTTTTCTTTCATCGTTCTGGTTTTTTGTTCTGAATGCAAAAAGGTAAATGTAAATACAACAATATCACCTTCTTTTCTTTTGTTGCATATCAGCTTTGTAATAAACGCAGGCTCCTCCATTCCCCCTTCCTTTATCTCCTGTTTGGAATTTTTAGGACACCTTAAACATGGATGTGAAGTTATGGATATTACCATTACGTACGGTTGCACTAAAACATATTTTTATATGAGTGACATAAAAAAAGCTTTTTTGTGTACAGCAGCGATTCTATAATACTATTTATTGTTACCTTGTTTCATAAATTGTACATTTTTTTCTTAAATGTTGTGGATGCCTTTTTCTATGTACAGCATGGGGTTTTGCTTACAATAGGATGAGGATGTGTACACTGTAATACGGCTTTATTTGTATTTATATACGTCAGAGTGAGCCCCGCCCCCTCTCCTTGGAGGTATATGCTTATTGAAGATGTACTCAAATATTTACCCTGCATATGAATACATACAGTATATGGAACCCACACGTCTATATATGCACTTAGCATTTACATTTTTGCATTATTGTAGTTAGCTTGTACATTTTTGCTGCTTTTTGCCTGCCGCTGCTTGAGATTCTTTCCGTTGTTTTTAACCAAACTTTAAAGTAGAGCTGCACGATGTTAAAAACACATGCAGTTGTGATGTTAGTTTTGAAAACTGCAATAACTATATTTGTTGCAGTTATGTCACATTTTTCTCTGTTTTCTCCCTTCATCACGATGTTGCAACGATTGTGAGTTTTAGCTAAAATCCAGCTGAAAGTTTGGGCATCAACATAAGTAAATCTTCATTCAATCAACCAAATTTAATCTAAACATCCAGAGTTTGAAATATAACAGTCAGAGTCGGTTCTATGTTATATGAGGCCCTAACCAGGATTTATTTTGGGGCCTCTTTAATATGGACCCCTTATTAACACAACTGGGCTTAACTAATGACCAACAATCAATTAAATGACTATGTGTATATGACAATACATTATTATTATTATTATTATTATTATTGATTTCCACACTTGTGATCAAGTTAGCAATAAGGACTTTCAAAATAGACTTTATGGAGACTCTTTCTAATACAAGCTTCAATATTTATAGGTGAGATTATTGCAGATGGTTCCACATAATTGACAGATCTAAACCAGGCATGAAAAACTGATCATGCTAGCATTTCAAAATAAAGTTTTTTGGTACCCTACAAAATAAAGGTCTAAAAATTAAAGTTAGTCCAAAAATCACGTTCCACGTGGCAAATGCAAATAAATCTTTCCTGAAAAAGGGATTGCCTATTCTTCCCATAACAGAAGCGTACAAAATAAAAGCCTCAATATTCATAGGGTTGAGATTTGTGGATAAATAGGTCTTACATTATTAAGTTAACTAATCAGTGATAAAACTGGATTGTTAGCCCTTCAAGATAAAGCTATTACGTTCTCTTCAAAATAAAACACTGAAGTTTTCATTGGAAACATGACTGCAAATTGAGATTCCACCTAAACAAGGCATGATAAAAGAGATCAACTTTCAAAATAAAAGTTAACAAATGCATACCAGATAAGCACCAATTGACAGTCATGAAAGTGCGATGACGATTGTGATTGAACATATTATGCAGCTCTAGTTTGAAGGTATTATTTTAGCAAAGCACAAATTTGCTCACCGCATTGACTGAATGATGTTTTCTCTCATGCACTCCTCCCTCAACAGCCGCATGCATTCAAACAGGAAACAAAGAAACATTCCAGTCACAAACAGGCCGGGACTTCTGCAGCATCAATGCATCTGGTGTCCTACGTCTCTTGAACCTTGACCTGCAACCTTTCTGACAAAGCACCTTATTTTTCTCCTGATCGTTTTTTGTTTTTTTTTCCCAAGGGACTTCAACTGACACTTTGCCTCTGACCCCTAAGAACTTCAACAATAATAATTCTCTCATGGCATCTCTGCACTGCTCTCCTGCACATCCCTTTTTTAAAAAGCTAAGCAATATTTAGCCAAAACTCTGCTTTCACCAGCAGGGAGTGTATTTGTTGCAAGGCAACAATGGTGTACTTAAAAATCCTAAAATCAGGAGAAGAAGGGAGCAGTTGTGGTGATAAAAGAGGCACAAGTCCTTTTGATTTTTGGACACTTTGGGGCTGAGTCGGGCAGGCTGCAATGTGAGTGTCTGTATTCTGTATCAGTGTGTATTCAACCAGTATATCCACTTCTTACAACTTCTTTTCTATTCTGATTATTTCCCTTATGTATCATAACAACAATGATGTCTCTCTTTCTCTTATCAAAGCACAAGTCATTGCATATAAATGACAACTATACAGAAAAAAGGATATAAAAAAGGTAAACGTGCATATAAAGGGGTATCTTTTGTGAAGGTGTTCTGTGGAATTAATACGATTATCATGTATGATCCAAGTTGCAACAAAGAGTCACAGTAGAAGTGGAAGAAATGCATTCTTGTTTCCAAATAAATATAAACAGAAACAGTTGTTGGTTCTCTGTGCTTTATTTCACGGTTTCTGTTTTATTGTTTAGAATTTGGAAGCTGCAAAATCTGCAGCTCAGACACCTAAACATCAGCAATTTAGCCATACTGGTACTGAAACACAAACATGGGACCTTCCACGTCACTTGTTTTTCTTTATTTATTAAAGCTCATTTTTCTGAGACAGTTTTTAAAAAAGCTTATAAATTCTGCTTCCATTGGATTTAAAGCGATTTAACAGCTAAAGATAATAGTTAGTGAAAGAAGCTGAGACTAGTGACTCCGCCCCATAACCAATCAGTGACTGATGTAAGTAGTAACAGTTACTGATGGAAAAAGCCCAAAAAGTACCACTGAGTGGGTACTAGTGGTAAAGGGGCATTTGATTCACCTGAGTATTGTTGCTGATCATCTTCAACTCTTCATAACCACAGTGGACCCATTTGCTGGTGATTGCTTCTGGCAGAATAATGCTTCATGTCATAAAGCTCAGATCATCTCAAACTGGGTTCTTGAACATGGCAATGAGTCCATTGAACTCCATTGTCACCAGATCTCAGCCCAACAGACCTTTGGGATGTGGTGGAGCAGGGGATCTTCATTATAGATGCTCAGAAAACAAATCTGCAGCAAATCCAATGGGCTCATGTCAAAATGGACCAACATCTCTGAGGAATGTTTCTGAATACCTCGTTGAATGGATGCTATGAAGAACTAAGGTGGTTCTGAAGGAAAACGAGGCTCCAACCCGTTACTAGCAAGAGGTACCTGATAGTGGCAAGTGTCATATCCAGATTTATTTCCAGCAGTTTATGACCTTCAGCTTCCTGCTTCCTGCTCCCGGGTGTTACTCTGTATTCAGATTTATTCATACATTATGAAACAATCGTGTTTTATTGGTAATGTGACCATAGACCAACTACGCCAAAACAAATTCCTTGTATGTCCAAAAACATACTTGGCAATAAAGCTTTTCTGATTCTGATTCTGAACTGCTGACATCGATAATTTGGTAACAGTCAATGTGTCAAAAGGTAAACTGCAATAAGAAAGGTTCCTGTGCAGCCTGTTTGCCTTCTTTCTTTCTTTCTTTCTTTCTTTCTTTCTTTCTTTCTTTCTTTTGAGGGTTGCTTCGGCCCTCTGGCATAAACTGACAGTGTTAACACCACCATTATCTCTCATACAACATCTCCAAAGGACTCTAGTGGATTTTTTCTGGTCTGGACGACATTGGGTGAGAGCTGCAGCCCTGTACCTACCAGTAGAAGAGGGAGGACAAGGACTCATGGATATAACCTCACGGATCACGGCTTTCAGGCTTCAGACAGCGCAGAAACTGTTATATGGTGTTGGATTACCATGGCTGGATACTGCACGTCTTCTTCTGAGGAAAGCAGGACGTATTGGATATGATAAACATCTCTTTTTGCTACGACAAAGATCCTTGGACTTGACTGGTCTTACTCCTTTTTATCAATCGGTATTAAATGCTTGGCAGATTCTCACCTTTGAGAGGAAGACTGATGCAACGCCAGGGATGTGGGTTTTTGAAGAACCTCTGTTTGAAAATAATTTCCTTTCGTCACAGCTGTTTTCATCTGTTACTTTAAGATCTAAGATGAGAGAAGCAGGCTGTGTGAAGCTGGGTCATCTGATGAAGTTGTCTGTGTCCAGTCTCACTGAGAGTCTTGATGTGCGATCTAACAGATTTGTGTTAAGACTGAAAGAGGAAACCTGCGCTTCTCTGCCAGACTCCATGAGAGGTTTTGTTGCTAATAGTACTTTATTTGACCAATGGGATGATGAGTATGAGTATGTGTTTCCTTCCCTGATTGTCTCTCCTGCAGTGGACCAATGGCAGGATGAGCCAGGAAAACTGATGTCTCTACAGCATACACCACTAGGTTGTTTTGAAGGCTTGGGGAAGAAAGTCTTGTACAATATCTGCGTGAAGGTTCTAAATTTACGGTTTCTGGCAGAGGTGAGGGTGTCAAAGTGGACTGGTTTTTTTGACACCAGCTCGACCCCAAGAGGCTGTTGGCGGTCCCTATACAAACCCCCTATTGAGAAACGGGTGGGTGACCTCCAATGGAGGATTGTGCAAGGGGCCATAGCTACAAACAGGTATCTGGCACACCTTAATCCTGACATTAGTGTTGCCTGTCCTTATTGTTTGCAGGAGGAAACTTTGTATCATATTTTTGTTGAATGTTCAAGATTGAATCCTCTTTTTGTTCTCTTGAATCATTTGTTTGGTGGGTTTGGTGTACAGTTTTCTAACTTTATTTTTATTTATGGTCCACGGTATTGTGCAAGAAAGAAAGCTATTTACATACTTTTACATTTTATTTCTGGGATGGCAAAATTAGCAATATGGATATCAAGAAAGAACAAAATTAATGGACATCAAACGGAAGACATTTGTGTTTTATTTAAGCGACTAGTAGTTGCTCGTGTTCGTGTGGAATTTGAATTTTTTAAGTTGACAAAGGAAATAGCTGTCTTTGTAAGTAAGTGGGGTATTAATGATGTTTTGTGTTCAGTGGATGATGCATCTTTAGTTTTTGCTTTTGGATTTTTTTTTATTTAGAATGTTTTTTTGTTTTATGGATTATTATTTTGTGTTTTTTTATTGATGGTTAGAGTGTGAAATACAGTGTGAAATAAAGGTATTTTTAAACTCAAACTCTTTCTTTCTTTCTTTCTTTCTTCCTTCCTTTCTTTCTTTCTTTCTTTCCTTGTGTCCTTCCTTCATGTCCTTCCTCTGGTCCTCCTCTTTTCCTTTCTTGTGTCCCTCCTTGCTGGCTTCCTAATTTCCTTTCTTTATTCCTGAATACATTCATGGAAAACTTTTGTGTTTATTCCTTAAAAGGGAAAAATGACAGAGAGTCTGGAATTTGACATGAAAAGTAACCCTGGCATTAATAAATCATTTGGTTATTGTAGTTCTTTCTCTTTCTGTGTTCCTCGTATGTGAGAAACAGATGGAAATAATATAAATATGGGTTTTATGAAGTTTACAGGTGTTAGAAATGTGTTATGATGGATCTCTTACTGCTTTGACCCCAGTTGGGAATAAATATTCTTTGGATTTTATCGGCATGCAGTGGGATGTGGCAGGCTGGGAAGGTGTTAATCATAGTGTATATTAATCCCCCAGGAGCCTGAAGAAATGACTGCTGGTAGACTGGATCGGTGTTGTGTGAAATCTGTTTGCATGCTCTAACATTGGAAGTCACATTCATGGAAACAACATGCAGACAATCCTGCAAAGGCAGCAGCACACAGAGACACACTGAGGTCTCAGGGGAGCTTTCCATATGCTTGCTGCACTCAGCCATGAGCACCACGCTCACACCTTCCAAACTCCTGATGAAAGCCATTCCTCGGAACGTTAATCAGGACCAAAAATAACTCTCTTGATCAGCTCGCATCAAAGGCAGCGGGACTCACCGACAAGTGGACAGACTGACAGATTAAACGGAGGCTGACACCAACCCAGATGTGTCAACAATAAAGGGGGAAAACAGGCAGACAGGTGGGACATGACTAATGACAGGGTGCGCATTTAAATTTAGAAATATGAGGTGAAGGCAAAATAACAAAGAATCTCCAATTATATGTGATGGGGACATAACAATTGACCCAGTTTAATGGGTTCTTTTCCAACACGGACTGGAAATACTGGGACATATTTGTGGTGTTACTGATATCAGAAATGATTCAACAATGAAGGAAATATTGAATCTATCTATCCATCTATCTATCTATCTATCTATCTATCTATCTATCTATCTATCTATCTATCTATCTATCTATCTATCTATCCATCTATCCATCTATCCATCTATCTATCTATCTATCTATCTATCTATCTATCTATCTATCTATCTATCTATCTATCTATCTATCTATCTATCTATCTATCTATCTATCTATCTATCTATCTATCTATCTATCTATCTATCTATCTATCTATCTATCTATCCATCTATCCATCTATCTATCTATCTATCTATCTATCTATCTATCTATCTATCTATCTATCTATCTATCTATCTATCTATCTATCTATCTATCTATCTATCTATCTATCTATCTATCTATCTATCTATCTATCTATCTATCTATCTATCTATCTATCTATCTATCTATCTATCTATCCATCCTCCATCCATCATCCATCCATCCATCCATCATCCATCCATCCATCCATCATCCATCCATCCATCCATCATCCATCCATCCATCATCCATCCATCCATCATCCATCCATCAATCCATCCATCCATCCATCCATCCATCCATCATCCATCCTCCATCCATCATCCATCCATCCATCCATCATCCATCCATCCATCATCCATCCATCCATCATCCATCCATCAATCCATCCATCCATCCATCCATCCATCCATCATCCATCCATCATCCATCCATCAATCCATCCATCCATCCATCATCCATCCATCCATCATCCATCCATCATCCATCCATCCATCATCCATCATCCATCCATCCATCATCCATCCATCATCCATCCATCATCCATCCATCCATCATCCATCCATCCCTCCATCCATCCATCCATCATCCATCCATCATCCATCCATCAATCCATCCATCCATCCATCATCCATCAATCCATCCATCCATCCATCCATCATCCATCAATCCATCCATCCATCCATCCATGCATGCATCCATCCATCATCCATCCATCCATCCATCCATCATCCATCCATCAATCCATCCATCTATCCATCCATCCATCCATCCATCCATCCATCATCCATCCATCATCCATCCATCATCCATCCATCCATCATCCATCCATCCATCCATCCATCCATCCATCCATCCATCCATCATCCATCCATCCATCCATAAATCAGCTGTACCAGCTAACTCCAGGTATTTTTGAAGCTCTCCACAAGCTGTTCGTGGTGCTTCGTCAGCTTTTCCTAAGATCTTCAGGAAACATCTGGTCATTGCTGGTTTATGATGCAATAATCATCTTCCCACTTCCAGATTATGGCCCCTTGCAGTGCTCGTGGGAACCTTTAGTTGTGTTGAACCAGAACCCTCAGTATGTTTTGCAACAATAAGGTTGTGAAGGTTTTGAGGAACCTCATTGGTTTAGCCCATCATGACTGACACTGAGGCACCTTCTTTTGGGTCATTATTGGGGCTGAAGAGACTGGATTGTTTTCTGATTGCAGATTTCAGATGGTGTCAAGACTTTCCAGGACTTTTGGACCTTCCTTTCTTTATTTGCTCAATACTTTTTCCCAATATGCATTCCATTCTGTTGGACAAATGTGTCCAATACTTATTCTACAGCTGTATTAACCCTGAGATGATTTTGCAGTAAACTTTACTCTCTAAAAGTACGAAAATGTAAAAACAAAATCATTTTAGCTTCAAAAACTTGTGAGAAAATATCATTGGATGAGTTTGATTGGCAGGTGAGTCAGCAGCAGGAGGAGCAGTGTGGTTTTTGTCCCAGCCTCTACAGGGTACTTGAGGGTTCATGGGAGTTTGCCCAACCGGTTCACATGTGTTTTGTGGACCTGGAGAAAGCATTCGACTGTGTCCCTCGTGATGCCCTGTGGGGGGTGCTCCAGGCGTATGGAATCGGGGGCCCTTTATTAGGGGTCATCCAGTCTCTGTAAAAGCGGAGCAGGAGTTAGGTTCGCATTGCCGGCATTAAGTTGGACCTGTTCCCGGTGCATATTGGACTCCTGCAGGGCTGCCCTTTGTCACCAGTTCTCTTCATAACTTTTATGGACAGGAATTCTAGGCGCAGCCAAGGGCCGGAGGGGTTCTGGATTGGAGACCAGTGGATTTCATCTCTTCTTTGTGTTGATAACGTGGTCCTGCTGGCCCCCTCTAGCCAAGACCTACAGCATGCGCTGGGGCGGTTCGCTGCCGAGTGTGAAGCGGCTGGGATGAAGATCAGCTCCTCCAAGTCCGAGGCCATGGTACTCGACCGGAAAAGGGTGGCTTGTTCTCTTCAGGATGGAGGGGAGTTCCTGCCTCAAGTGGAGGAGTTTAAGTATCTCAGGGTCTTGTTCACGAGTGAGGGAAGAATGGAGCGGGAGATCGACAGACGGATCGGTGCGGCTGCCGCAGTAATGGGGGCGCTGTGCCAGTCTGTTGTGGTGAAGAGAGAGCTGAGCCGAAAAGCGAAGCTCTCGATTTACCGGTCGGTCTACGTTCCTACCCTCACTTATGGCCATGAACTTTGGGTCATGACCGAAAGAACGAGATCCCGGATACAAGCAGCTGAAATGAACTTCCTCCATAGGGTGGCCGGGCACTCCCTTAGAGATAGGGTGAGGAGCTCGGCCATCTGGGAGGAGCTCGGAGTAGAGCCACTGCTCCTCCACATCGAGAGGAGCCAGTTGAGGTGGCTCGGGCATCTATACCGGATGCCTCCTGGACGCCTTCCTCTGGAGGTGTTCCAGGCACGTCCCACCAGGAGGAGGCCCAGGACACGCTGGAGGGACTATGTCTCTCGACTGGCCTGGGAACGCCTCGGGCTCCCCCTGGAGGAACTGGAGGAGGTTTCTGGAGAGAGGGACGTCTGGGCCTCTCTGCTGAGTCTGCTGCCCCCACAACCCACTCCCGGATAAAGCGGAAGACGACGAGTACGAGTACGAATTTGTGAGAAAATGTCATTGGATGAGTTTGATTGGCAGGTGAGTCAGCAGAGGCACAAAGATGAACAAGTGGGAAAATCAAGCCGAGCAGCAGAATGTGTGTAGATGATGTGTGAAAGTCTTTCCTTTCAGTGTTTTTCCAGCTAAACACAGACAAGTGGGATTGGATCAGCTCTTCATTATAGTTCAGCTTTAATCATTAATCATAAAAATTTAAAAGCATCAGCGAATATGTTGCATTTTGTTGCATCTAAAGCCATTCTCTTCCATCAGTTCAACATACTAGCCACTTTATTAGTTACACCAGTTCAATTGCTGGATAACTCAAACAGAAAACCAATCAGCAGCACCTCAGACCATTTAAGCATCAAGACGTAGTGAAGACAACCCAATCTGATTATTTCAGAACCTGCTGATTTGCCGTGGTTTACAGAGAATGTCAGACAAGTTGATGCATTATCCTGCTGCGTCCAGCAGAATAATATCCCATGGCTCAGATCATCCCAAATTGGTTTCTTTAACATGACAGAGTCCTCTGAAGTCCAGTAGCACCAGATCCCAATCCAACAGAGCACCATTGCGGTGGAACCGGAGATTCACATCATGGATGTGGAGCCAACCAATCTGCAGCAACTTCAGAGAGAAAATATTGTCACATGATCTCCAAGACCGAGGAGATAAAAGTGCGTGCCCCGTTACATCTGGAGATGCTTCGCTGCTTCAGTACCTGCATGACTTGCTGTAGTTGATGGAACCATGAATTCTGCTCCAAAGCAGAAATCCTGAAGGAGAATGTCTGGAAAAATAAAAACTGAGGAAGGTGATGAACAGTGATGCTGATGATGAACATGTCAGGGACTTGAACAGGAAATAAACACTGAATAATGATGAAGATGAGGGTAACTGATGTTTATGTAGATAAAAACTAAACAAAAAAAAATAAATTATTGTCTGATACTAAAATAAAAAGTTTGACTTTCTAAATAAAAACCGCAACAGGTCCTTCAGTTCAAAAGAGTCAGTTTTAGTGGCAGACATGTTAGGTAGAAGCAGAAGCTAAGAGATTATGAGGTAAAAGATGCACAACTGAACTCATATGCAGGCATCAGACACTCAAAACTGGGACAGAACGATCTTATTTAAAAGCTGGAAAATCCACACATTTCAGCAGCGAGGATCTCCGGGTCTTCACTGTATAATTTCACATTCCTTGTTTCACACATGGACCATTATGATTTATTACAAAGAGTTTAGCGGGCAGTAATTGCGCAGAGAAAGTGGCCAAGCATGTGATTTAACAACTGGAACTTATTTTGCAGTGTCACGCCATCGATGCCACAGTGTCAGAACCACAGGCCCACGGACACAGACACGGGACGGAGCGGAGAGTTCTCCCTGGGAAAGCTCCCATCTCTGTGCCGTGTGTCACCCGGACGGCTTGTTTACATGCTGTGATGGTTAGTAGCAAACAGCCTGTGGTGGGACGACCCGTGCGTGTGTGTCTGTGTAAAATGAGATCCCACGTCAAGCTGCAGTCGTTTTCCCAGCTGTAATTAACTCTAAAGATAAAGCTCTGTGGTTCTTTTGCCACAAAGTGCTCCTCTTACACATTGTTTCCATATATTACTGTTTACCTGCTTCCACCATGGCTGAACCCTCTACTTCCATATGCTGCCAATCTAATACAGTATAGGGCAGTGAAAAAGTATTTGCTCTCTCAAAGATTTATTCAGTTTTTACTTTTTTGTCCAACTTAAATAATTTAAAACATCAAAGTTTATTTATATTTATGAAAATGTTCCAAACAAGCCTGACCCCGAGTGAAAAAGTAATTACTCCCTAAATCTAACCACTGCTTGTTCCTCCCTTGGCAGCAGCAGCTGCCATCAAGTGTTTATGATAACTGGTAATGAGTCTGTAACATCATCCCTGAGGAGTTGGATCCACTCTGCCTTACAGGACTAATTCAATTCAGACACCCTTTCAAGAGACTTTTCTAGACTTTGATTAGGCCACTTAGTTTTTTTGGGAAGGTTCTCCACTGGTCCATGTTCTCTCCATGTGTGGTCAATGGTTCTCAGTGTGGTTCCCTGCAGCCTTTCCAGACTGATTAATGTTAATGACTGTTTCTCATCTGTCCTTCGATTTATTTCGATTGGGACATGATGCGTTGCTTTTTAAAATCTTTTAGCCTACTTCATGCGGTCACACAGGTTCTATTCTAATGGTTTCTTGATTCTACTCAGGTTAATCACTGTATTTATGATTTAATGATGGAAGTAACCTTTTTCCAATAGGCCAGGTTGGTTTGGATAGCTTTTCAGTTGAAAACTGCTTGTTGTTTTTACACATGTTGATCCGGTCTGATGTTTGATGATCTGAAACATTTAGGTTAGAAACAAAGAACAACAAAGAGAAAACCCTGAAAGAGGGGAAATACTTTTTGCAGCACTGTACAAATTCACTGTGTTGCTTCACTATTTTGTAGAAAAGAATGAAACCTTCTGTGTAAATTAAAGATTTCAGCAGATATTACATTTAGTCTTAATTCCCTGAGTGTTTTCACCCATTAACAGATCTCAATGAACTCAAAGAAGCAGCCACCAAGAGTTTGTCAGAAATCTTTCCAATAAATATTGCTCATTCTAAATAGACATTGCAGATTTGTTTTATTCTCTTTGTAAAAGCTGCTGTGCTGCTAATTTCAGTATAGGCTAATCTGATTTGAAATGCTTCCACACAGGACCAATAAGTTGTTTAAAAGTCCCATCATCCAGATTGCACCATATATTCATGAATAATTACAGACAACAGCACTATTATTGCTGTAGAATACACATATTTAAACTTTCTATTTTCCTGACTGAAGATGAGCTCGGTGGTGCACAGGTTCTGTTGCTGATCCAGGCCATGATGATGGAACTGCTGTCTGGAGTGGAAAAACCAGAAGACAAACCTCTCAACAGAAAGTCAAACCTTAATGTGCACAGAAATCCCTACAAAATGTTTCTATTGAAATAAAAAGGTATCCATAAATGTTACTTACATGTGCAAACAATGCACCATATGCACTGCAGCACCAGTGGACCATTGCAAAGACAGACTTTGAACTACATGATAGTTTTAATTGCACCAAGAAGGAAACAGAACTTCAGATCAGTTAATGTAGATAGAGCCAAATCACAACTAATGTCACAGCCCATTACTGGACAAATATATCCAAATCATCTACAGAAATATCTCAGTTAACCAGTCCCCTCAAATAAACAGATTAAAATGCAATTAAATACACTCCACATAAATCCTAGTCATGATGCCGTGCAATCAGATTTAGTCTGATATGCCAACTAGATCAATGTTTTCTATCCAGAGAGACCCAGCCCCTGACCTTGCAGCATTCCTTCCTCCAGAACAAGCATGTGGCGACAGTGGACAGTTGATTGCATTGAGTCATTAACTTTAAAGCAAACCCCAACACTGAACACACTTTTCATTACTGTTGAAAGGAACATTTTCACAGAAAACAAAATCTAAAGCAGAACCTGGCTCAGGATGAGAGGAGGGTCAGTGTAAGATGAAAAGGTACAGTCAGATCAAAAATGTTCAAAATGTTTCAGAAATTTCTGTGCACTGATACAGGAAGTTGGTTTTTCCAATTCTTGGGGAAAAGCATTTAAAAATTTGGAAGGAACCATTAAATATTTGAAATCACAAATAATTTGAACGTGGAACCAGTTAATTGGGTCAAGAAATAGAAAACTCCATAATTAATGTATCTAGCTCCAGCATTTTGATCCAACAATGAATAATGGAAGAAGCTCTGACAGCTACTCGTGTAATGTGCCCAAGGGCTTTTGTAATGCACATTGTAAGAGTTAATAAAATGAAGGAAAACATGTGTATTTGTCAGCATTTAAGATAAAGCGTTAACATTTGCAATATAGTCTGAACCTGAACAAAAACGTGACAATGTTTGATTCACTAAATTCCCAGGAGATATTCAGAATAAATGTTGGCCAAAGACTCACCTCTGAGGTACACCACAGCTCAGCTTAGCCAACAAAGATGCCTAATAAATCACCATAAACCAGCTAAGCTTCTGTTTGGGATGCTTCAGTGTAAAAAATGTCTACAGATGCACCATCTTCACTTTAGAAAGATCAACTGAAACAGAAGATTTCAACCAGCTCAGTCTCTGAAGGCATTCCATGTAGTTTAAAGCTCATTAGGAATCTGAAACCTACCTCTGGATATGAATATGAAAACTTCATTCTCATAACTGATGCACAATCTGCGTTCATCTCACATTTCAGGAAGGACGATCCAGATATGCCAGAATAAATCAGATGTATGAATAAAAATATAGGTTAAATTAGTTACCGCTGCAACATTGTAAGGCTATCATCCTCACAATTTTATGTAGAGTATAAAAACAATAAGCAACTGGACCATTAAAAAGCCAAACTTTTATTTTGAAAAAGTAGCTTTTTTGTATGACCAACAGAATCAATTTTCTGATTCTGGTCCATGAGAAATGTGGAACTACAATGTTCAATAATCTGTTATTTATTTAATGTTTACACTTATTTTGAAGAGAATGAATAAGCTTTGTTTTGAAGGGCCAACAATCCCTTCCTAATCACTGCCTTAGCTAATTTAGTAATGAATACACATTTTCAATAGTATAAAAGATGAAATACTGAGGCTTTTATTTTAAAAACTATCAACGCATTATTTTGAAACGGCACCGGATTGGTACATTAGATTAGTTTGCAAGAATATAATCAATTAAATATTTTGGCTTTTATTTTAAAACTAGTTGAGTTAAATGCAGAATGTGAAAGAACCGATTAAGCTTTGACGATATGAAACAGCCCTTCTTATAACTTTGGGTCGGCTCTGAACACATCAGCACCTTGCAGCTTTTTCTGCAGAAACCAAAACAAATCAAATTAATGTCACCAAACTCCAAGGAAAAACGCTGAAAGACCTTCAGAAAGCCCAGAGAACCACTGTTAAAGATTACTAGATGGTCTGTCTGCTTGGAAGGAAAGTAAAGAAATGAGGGATGCTTTAAAAGTTCTGCACAGTCCCATGTTTTAGTTCCTTTATGCAACTCATGCTTTGCAACTAGGCAACTTTCAGCATCGTGAGAAGCAGAGCTGCTTATGATTTATACAACTGTATTCAGTCTCAGAGGTCTGTTTTCTCCATAACACCAGCAGCAGATTTCTGAAATGTCTGCCTGAAATGTGATTCAATTAAACCAGCAGGTGTTTTCAGTGGAGACCGATGCCGGCCGAGGTTTTTATTTGTCTTCCTTAGCAACCGTAACCAAGGAGAGGAGCGAGGATACTTTACAAAAAAGAGAAAATCTGGCCTGAAACTGGTTCATCCCCCGTCTGAGTGATCCAGCCAATATTTCTGGGTCTGCATGGTTCATCTTCAGGCTCCAACCAAGGAGGTCTGCAGATTCTTCCTCATCAGAGGAACACACACTCCTGTTAACTGTGTGTTTCTGTGCATGGCCAAGCAGACAGCAATGGTCTGAGCATGCGTGCATTTAGCAGCATGTGCTGAAGTGTGTGTGTATCATAGAGGCATCTGCTCATTGGAATAAACAACTTTCCATTTTTAGCTACCAGGGATAAAAAAGGGAAAAAAGGTGGCATTGGCTCTTTACGCTTCGGTCCAACTGGATCTAAGAGTTGGAAAATGTTGGATTGAGGAAAAGAAGAAGTCAGCAGGCACGGTTCTAAATTTAAATCTTTTGTCGTTAAAAATGGAGAGAAGATGAGTGAACGATGAACCAGCCTTTAACTGTGACCTTTCACCTTAACAGACTCTTGTCCTCCTGTCAAACTAACATTTAGTCAGAATGAAGCAACTTTCCCAAACTACTGAATGTTTTTTCTGAGGTTCTAAAAACTACATTGACTGTCTAATATGAGACAAACCAGATCAAGAAGTTCAACAGTTTCATTTCCTTTCTGATTAAAATATTCAATATTTGCCCATTGTATACAATACTAAACATGATGGTGCCAAAGCTCTGAATGATCATCCTTATTTGGCCCACACAATAAAATTTGAACCTGCAGAAAAGAAGATGAGGTTTGTCTAATTAAGACGGAAAAAAAGTTAGTTTGTCGTACAGAAAATTCAGAAACTACTTCATGTAACTAAATGATTGGAATTGAAACATGTAGGTGCAAGCCAAAGGTGCAGTCTCCAATAAAGGAAGAGGAACCAGGAGGGTAATAGTTAAAGGACAAGATGGAGGATCTTAACAGAGATTTGGAATATGAATAAAAAAAATACATAGAGACAAAAGACAAAATGGAGAAAACAGAAAATGCACGTTTAACAATAAAATATCAAGAAGCAAAGGAAGAAATGGTGTAAGGAAAAGATTTTATAGGAATGGACCAAGATTCTGATGGAAAAGAGAGGACAAGAGAAGCAGAACACGAAAAAATACATTCTGAGAATAGATGGGACAAAAAGAGCATAAAATAAGAAAATACACATGAGAAATGGAAAATTTAGCTGCACAGAAGCCAAAGAAAAATGTACTTGCAGAGATCTCCAAAAGAAGAAGATGAACGAGAAACATAGAGCAGAGGAATAAACGGGACACTGGCGATTCCTTCACGGGGAGACGGCTCGTGTGTTTCTGTTCCTCTTCTAAAAATATCTAAAACACCAAAAAAACATGAGAGCAGAAGGGAAAACTAAAATCAAATATTTAATTTCCTCAAACAAGACCTTCCACATGTACAACATATCCTTTAGTGTGAACCTGTTAAAAACAGAAAGCTAAACAAAGAAAAAGAAACTTTAGCTGGAAATATCAGGAAAGAAATTCAGAAAAAAGGTTCTTAGAAGGACTGGGAAAACAAAGCCCAGAGTGGCAGTGATGTGATTTATTTTCTAAATTAACAAGACAAGTTTAAACATTACAAGAGAAGGAGACAGGGATGGAGGCGTGAGGAGGGAGGGACAGACTGGTTGGTGGTTGAGTCCTCATAGATTGTGAAGTACGCAGATGATCCTGCTATTTGTAGAGAGAGTGAGAGAGGTAGGTGGAAATGTGGAGGTGGGCGAGTTTAAATGGCAAATGATCATGTTCAGTAAAGTCTAAATTAAATCATAGTTGGCCTTTTACCAGTAAAAAGCCCCTGTAGACACATCTATCCTAAAAACAGGAAGTCACTGGTAACACAGTAGAAAGATGGAGTGAGCCTTTTTGCTAATAGGTGAACAGAGATAGCTTTAGCAGGAAGTAAACAGCCAGACCAATGATCAATGAGCAGACCAATTTATGTGAGCATAAAGCTTATCAGGTAAAAAAAGGTTTGTTAATGTTTTTTAGTTTTTGCGGCTGTGAAAACAAAAATATGCTGATGTCCGCAGATTGTGTTAAATTAATAACTGCTCAGTTTTTTTTCCTAGTGTCTGAGCCAAATAATGGAAGAGTATTTAGCTGCAGCTGCACTACATTCAATATTAAATTTTCTTCCCTCCACATGTGTAGCACTAGCTAGGGTATTTTGATGGCTTTTTATGTTGGGAAATAAACTGCAGAGTTTGAATGACGAGACAGACCGTTTGTCCTCAAAATAACATTCTTATAGCTACATCACCGTACTGCAAGTAATCCCTCATAAATAACACATGAATAGACCATGAGGAGGAAAAGTCAGACTTTCACAACCCCTGGCTAATAAAACGTTAGCTATTCCGGTGTCACGTTTGTTTGGAGAAACTCTGACATGTTCCTGTGCAGATCAGGGAAGCTTTGCTGCTCACAGCTGGAGCAGAAATTACGCCTGTCTGAATGCAGCCATTCACTGTGGTGGATTACAGGGAATCAGACCAGCCACTGTGTGCTTTTAAAACTCTGGGTACAGTGCTAGTTTGTTAGGCCTTCATGATACTACTGTCAGACAATACTTCTCTCGATTCCCTCCTTATCACTGGACAAATCAGAAGTCTTTGCTTCATCAATTTAAACTGGAGCTTCAGACTTTTTGACTATTTTCCTCTGAGTGGATGGTGGTTTATGCATTGATGCCTTAGTTTGGCGCTCCTCTTGCAACCTTTGGCTGCCTTGTCCTCGCCTTTTTCTTCACCCTTTCTGATGTATTTCATAAGTTTGGACATGGAAGTCAACAACCATCGTGAACTGAAAGCCTGACCAGAACTGAGAGAAAAAATGTACTAATGATGATCTAAGCCCTATAACAGGAAGATCTCAAGAGAGATGAAGAAAAGATTGCAGGCAGGAGTGAATGGAGTCACGACTGGATCTTTGATTTTCAACAAAATACATTCAAATATAATGAAAAGTCCGACCTCTAAAAGAAGAGGAAGAGGAATGCAGCAGAGCCAGTTACACATTGACACCTTCTGGTCACCTGAGGTACTACATCTGGGATTGTTTGGAAGAATTGAAAAATGTCCCTCCGTTTCCAGGAAGAACCTCAGGAAAACTTGAAGCCCATAAAAAAAGTCAAACTCATTTGCACGCTGGGATTTATATAAATGAAACATTACTGAATCAAAGGAACCGGACCACACCTTTAAAACTGGAACCCATGACTGCTGAGCTTCATGCCAAACACTTCCTGGTAGAAGCTGGCATAAGACCTGCTGACTGGACATTTTCTTTACTTTCCTCTGCCCCAACTGAACTGCAGAAAAAAATAAAAACAGGTGTAATTTGTGAATCAGCATATTTCTGACTTTGTGTGCGAGTGTTGAATTGATCCCAGATGTGGACACAGATAACTTGTTTACTGGAAAAGTCCCATCTTGTTTGTGGTCTGAGTCGGAGCCACAGATCGACCTCCTCTGTGGAGATCAGATCTGATTTCGTTGGGGTGATTAAAACATGTTTTTCACATAGAAGCTGTTTATGAGCTTCATGCGTTTCCTTATTTGGTGAGCAGAAGGACCTTCTCAGCTCAGATCATTTGATTTATATGTATATAACAATATTCAAAAGAAAAAATGAATATTGCATAACATATGACTATGACATTGGTCATTAAAAAAAAAAAAGAGAGATTTCATCATTAAGTCCAGAATATGTTATCAGCTAAACAATCCAGAAGATCCCGCTCTGACTAATTTAGCAACATCTTGCATACCCAGAGCAGATGAGGACTCCTTTCATAAAGACATATAGCAAATTAAATGGAGCCAAATCTCTTTTGGCAAAAATTGTCAATCAGCATGTAAGAAATTCTTAAAAAACCTTTCAGGAGCTTATTGCCAAATATACTAAACAATCTTATTCAAAGAACAAAACAAAAAAATCTGTACCTTGTATGAACGAATTTAATGAAGTTAAGAGATGGTGCATTAAAACTGGTCTCATGACTGCTTGACTTGCATATAACAATCTTAGAAACAACATACATCATAAATTTCATAAAATCAAACTTAATACAAAACATTGAAAATGACTCTCAGATTGTTGCAAATTATTTTAATAATTAGTTTATAGAATCAGTCAATGAATTATACAGAAATCAGATAATTTGATTCCAGTTTCTGATTGAATTGTTCCAAATGTACTAAATGTTCTGTGGTTCGAAACAATCAACAAATTTAAAATAATGTTACTGTCATTTACCAGTTCTAAAAGTAAAGATAAGTGGGGACTTTATAACACACTCTTAAAACAACATACTAACATTCTTGTCACTTCTATTACCTACATTATAAATAAATCAACTCAACAGAGCTTATTTTCTAATAATCTCAAAACTTCAACATTACTCTAATATTTAAAACAGGAGGCAAACATGATGTATGCAACTATAGACCTATTAGCATAGTTCCTGTAGTCTCAGAAGTTATTGAGAAAGTCATTGTTGAACAGTTATCTGACTATCTAAACAGAAATAACTTATTACATCCCATGCAGTTTGGTTACAGAACAAGCCACTCAACAGAAACTGCAAGTTGTTTTATAGACCAAGTAAATCCAAATCGGACAAAGGTGGAGTAGTGGGTGCCGTATTTTTGGATCTTCGCAAGGCATTTGAAACAGTTAACCATACTGTACTACTATCTAAGATCAGAGAGCATAATTAAGAAGTGGATAAAATCATACCTTAGGGACTGCATGCAGTGCAATAAGATCAACAATAATCTTATTGTAAAAGATCAAAAATCTGAAACTGTGGAAGAATTCAAATATCTTGGTGTTGTTTCAGATCCAACATTTGGATTTAAAAAACATGTTAAGAAGCTGTGTAATACTGTGAAATATAATGTCAGTTTTTAGGCACATCTGAAATATGCTCACTTATGAGGTTGCAAAATGTATTGAAATTCAATTATCTTTTCTCATATTAATTGTTTTATCTCTTCTTGGTCCCTAGCCTCAATATTAAAACCCCTGAAATCACTTTATAATCAGCCTTTAAAGATGCTGGATGAAAAGCCTTTAAGGCATCATCACTGTCAGATTCTTAGTAAATATAACATATTAAATTTGGATAATTTAATCCTATACTCACACGTGCGACTAATTTTAAACAACAAGGCCCCAGCACCACTGAAGAGATTGGTACAGCTTTGCTCTGAGCAGAAGACTAGAACATCTAGATCCACAGCTCGTAATGACTACCTCAAAGAAGATCAACCATTGCACAGACTGCCTTTTCATATAGAACCATCAAAGAATGGAAAAACTCCCAGATAATTGAAATTATGCTTTGACCTGCATGATTTTTCACAAAATGTTAGAGAGGAACTACTGGGAAACCAGCAATGCCAACATTAACTATGGTCCTGTTTTTATACACGTTTATTTACTTATTTTAAATTGTACATTGAAGTTTTGTGTGAATGGCTGTAGAAGCAGTATATGGCTGGATGTTCTGTATGCATGTTGACTGTATTTTATTGTTGTGACCTAGCCAGGGAATGCAGATGGAAATTAGCAAGAGCTAAATCTGAGGTAAAGCATCTCCTTTCATTAAGATTGATGTGTTTACACATATAAATAATAAACTAAACTGAAGGAGCTTCTCAGATGTTACACCTGAACATCTAAAAATTGGTTCCTTTGTACCAGGATATTGGTACAAAGGAACCAACAGCCTGAATCTCTAAGAACTCTAAGAACAACAAGTACAGTTCTGTAAAAAAAATAATATAATCCTTGATATGAGAGAGAGAGACATCTGAAGCTCAACACACTGGTTTCCAGGCACCTTCGGCATCTCAGTGACGTAGTCTCTGAGGTTCCTCTCCATCTGGGCGTGATCCAGGTGGCATGTTGGCAGCTTCCTGTTGTCCAGACTGTTCCTCACCGCTGATGTAAATACTGCTGGTCCACAGTCACGGCCAAAAATAAGAAAAACAGTAATAAAGTCACACTGATCCTTCTAGGAAAGGATCTGCTGTATTTAAAGCTGAAAATAATAAATTGATTATTGTTCTCAAAATCATCAAAACATACAACTCAGTTTGGTTGAATAAATGCTTCAGCTGCACACCTGTATGAGGCATGCTAAACTCAACATCAGGGAAAAAGCTGGTAAAAATGTCACTGAAACCTATAGAAAAGATTTTTATGATCATTTCGAAGGAAAAAAGAAGCATTTTCCAAGAAATACATTTTGAAACCATTTTAAATCCAACTGAACCTCTCTGACCTAAAAATGTCCTTTTGCTGACGCTGTAAATAAACCAACAAACAGTGATTGTTCTGCTTAAAACACAAAGTACAGTTTAGAACATGAAACTCAGATATACCTTTGAGGCGAATATATGCTGTCTGTCTGCATTTAAACCCTCATCAGGTTTTATTTCACAAACAGAGGGGTAACCTTTAAGGAGAAGGTCAAATTAACATCAAATTCTAATGTGTTACAGATAAAATGCTTCACTGTAAAATAAAATTAAAGTAGGAAGGCTTTAAAAACAAAAAAACAAACGGTCTCCATGACTGGTCCAGTCATAGCAGAAACTCTGACCCTGCAGCTCTGACTACAGTGAAATAATAAAAATAAGGCGTTTTTAATGCATTTATAAGCTCCAGAGATGCATGAAGTGGACTCCTTTCCTTGTGTGATATTCCTGGTCCTGGTTGGCGTCATCGGTTCAGAAAGTCACGCTGCGATACAACATGTCACCCATCAGTATGCCTGTAGGCCTGGACCCAACTACAGGCCAAGCTGTGACACCACCTGTGTGTGCGACTGCGAACAACGCTGAGGTTTTCTCTTCATTTTCTCTCCAGTTTCAAAGGGTTTTAAAGGTATAAAACTCATTTTCTCAAAGGAAAACATAAAACCTTCTTCCTCTAATACGGTGCTGCCCGGGTCCAGTCCCAGAGAGCTCCCATCCTGCAACTTTTAGTTGCATCCCTTCTCTAACACGCCTGGATTAAATGAATGTCTCGTTACCAGACCTCTGCAGAGTTGAATGACTGGTTGCTGAATGCTGATCCAGCTGTGTTGGAGCAGGGATGCATCTAAACGTTGCAGGATAGTAGCTCTCCAGGACTGGACCTGGGCATCCCTTCAATAGAGTGTGTTAAGCTTGTCAGTCAAATCACTCCATTCACATTATTTTATGTTGTGTAAAATGGTATCAATGACATCAGATGTAAAAAAAATATATCAGGAAAATAAAAACAGCATGGATGTTTTCTCGGGGTGCAGAAAAACTTCCATGATGGAGCCAAACCTCCGGGAAGCCATCTGTCTCCATGTTCCACACAACCCGTTTTTTCCATCACCTGAAAGCCAAAACGTTGATGCCAGAAGCGTGTTGAGTTCATCCTCAGAGCTTCAGAGTGACTGCAGGGACTCCTCCCAACTCCAAACCTCCTTCAGAACAAAAAGAAAACACTCAAAGAGACAGATTTATGCAGAGAGCTTGGATGTATGTCTGCCTGCGTCGGTTAAAGTCATTCATAAAACACGTTATATGTGGTCAGGCTTACTGGAAACTCTCTGGTTGAACAACAACTCCCAGGCAGGAAACAGCCTCTGAATTAAACACAAACAGAAGCTGCACTAATTTCCAGGAAGTTCTCCTTTTTGCTCATTACATTAAAAATGGTGTCTTTGAATTCTCACGTCTTCCACACTTCCTGCTTCTAATTTTCCAATTAGACATTTTAAGTGTTCAAAGAAATTTAATACCAATAATAATCCAATTCATAAAGTTAAAAATGAGTTATAAAGTTGATTAAAGAGGATTAACATCAAGATTCATCAGACGCAGAGGCGGCCCAAGTTAATATGAAGCCCTGAGCAGTTTTTCTAGTTGGGCCCCTAAAGTCCATGCTTCATCATTATTATTATGACTAATTACTATTATTATTATTATTATCATCATCATCATCCTTATTATTATTATTGTTTGTTTATTTATTATCATTATTATTGCCATAGCAGTGGATTAAACCTGTGATTGAAAATGTTCTCATCAGGATTTTCAAAATAAGGTTTATGAACATTCTTCAAAATAAAAGCTTCAACATTTGAAAAAGTAGATTCCACATAACTAACGAATCTAAACTGTGCATAAAAATGGTATGTATCTCTTTCAAAATAAAATCTTAGAAATACAACATGTTTACAACATAAAATCCTCAATGTTTTACTGCAAATTACTGCAAATGTAAATTCTTCATGACTACATTAAATAAGCTAGTAAGGGAAATTGTTAGCCCTTCTCTTCAGAATAAAAGCACAGACATATAAAGTAATTTGGCCTTTATGGAATAGAGGCATTAAGGCGACCAGGCCTGCAGCAGGCTTTTATGTTTAGTATTCTAAGATTTTCCTTCAACTTTGGTTCTTTTTTAATAATTTCTAGTCTAGTTCATTAACCGTGACAGCATACTGTGTGCTTATATTTAGAATACAAGAAACTGTATGTAGCATTGATAGTATCTGAAAGTATCTGAACGTTTGGTCTTAAAATCCCTCCGTATTTTTTTCTTCCATTCATCCTCCACTTCCCTTATTTCCTCCCAACCTTTTTGCTTCCTTTCACTCCTGCATTCCTTCCTACTTCATATATAAATTACGCATGCTTTCATTTTTGTCATAAAACCGTCTGAAAGTGGTTTACTTCCCATGCTTTCTGCTAAGTGAGACAATGCCGTTTAGTCTCTCGGCCACCAGGGGGCGGTATTGTACTAAAAGGGCGTTTTGCCTTTACCTGGACGGGCTCAGGTAGCTCAGAGCTGCTGGACCAGAGAGAAGAAACTGTTTCTCCTGACTTATAAAATTAATGCTTTAACTGACCTTCTGTGGGGAGAGCAGAACAAGTTTACTGAAAAGGCTTAAGAAAACTTTCATAGCAGCAGCGTTTATCTCTTCCTACAGTCTCATGTCCAACTTTTATTTGTTATTTCATATTTTTTCCCCTTTCATCGTATTTTTAAGACATTTTTGTTGATAGTTTTATAAACTGTTGTGTCTTTACTGTTAGGGTTTGGCACAGAAACCTTTCATAAGAGCATTTAAAGCAGTAAAGCAGTGGGTAAAAATAAGATTAATGTTTTATTTGTTACATTTAATAAATGTATGTGAATAAATGTGAATGAGGCAGAGCAGATTAAAGAAAAGGAAATTAAAAACAGTAGTAAGTACTAAGTCCTGTCACATTTCTGTGCTTTTTGGCTACATTATATTTTGTCACAATTAAAAAATTTAAAGGAACTAAACACGAGCCAGACGTGTGGATCTTCAATAAGAAAACCAAAAATCAAGAATCAAGTACAGACCAAAAACCACAGAGAAGCCAGGAACACCAGAACCACGACAGAGTACAGCAGAATCCAGAAGGACGGGACTGAAAACAGAGCTTAAATGCTGAGGAGGAACCAGGGAGTCTAATTAACAGATTGTTGATTAATAACTAAAACACATAAAGACTGAGAATGAAGACAAAGCCGAAAACCAAAGTGATGTAAAACGTTTAATGGGCAAAACATTTGTTCATGAGTTCAGTAACTTTGAAGCACATTTAAAATAATGAAAACAATAAAACAGAAGTGCTGCACAACAATAGGGAGCAAAAAGCAGGTAGATGATCCAGAAAACCACAGAGAAGCACAACTAGGAAAGCTCTTGGTGGGCCTAAGCTCTGTGGAGAAGGATGATGTTGGTGTGTCCTGAAACTGTGTTGCTGTCAGAGCAGCTCTGCTGCAGCTCAATGAGGACTAACATCTAAACAGACATGATCACCTGCTGGAATATTAAACTTCTAGGAGCCTCAGATTTGTTGACCACAGCATTCTTGCTAAAAACTTATGATACTGCAAAGTTTGTCTATAAATGTTTAGACGAGTCGTTTAAAACCATAAAATCTCAGAGTCTGCTCTGCAGCAAACAGGAAGCTGATGGACTCACTGAAACGCTGCTGTTAAACGCTCATGCTAACTACGTACAAACTACAAGCAACAAATTACCGCCTGATCTAACTGAATGGCTCCTGTCTCCATCGGTCACTGAATGAGAGCTGGGGTCCACCCTGGACAGGTCGCCAGTCCATCGCAGGGCAACACGGGACAAACAACCACGCACAAGGTCAATTTAGAGACCAATTCACCTACCAATCATGATTTTCGACTGGGAGGAAGCCGGAGTACCTGGAGAGAACCCCACGCATGCATGAGGAGAACATGCAAACTCCGTGCAGAAAGACCCCAGGCTGGGATTAGAACCTGGGACCGTCTTGCTGCAAGGCAACAGTGCTAGTGGTATTTAACCTTTATTTAACTTGGTTCAAAAACTCACAGAGACTAAAATCCCTTTATTAACAGGGACCTGGCAAGACAGCAGATCTATAGCTACAATAAAAACAAGTAAATTCATAGGTACAAAAAGTAAATAAATAAGCAATAAAAGGTTCAAAATACCAGATTCTAGTTTATTAAGGATGACTGGATGTAGTGTTATAAAAGCCTTAAATAGCACTTTAAATGAAAACACTGGTTACCACAGAGATTTAAACAGAAAGATAAAGTTCTCCATGGAGCTGTGATCTTTATGTCAGAATATTAATCATTGCTCATTGTGAAACGTGTTTTAAGGCAACCTTTGCCGATCGGATCTTTCATTTAAATAAACTGGTTCAGATTTCAACGTGTCTTCATTGAAGAGTTGTGAGTGTTGAACATGCATGTGTTGTGTTGGTGTGAAGGTGTCCAGATCGTTGATGAAACACTGAGGAGATATGAGGAGAGGGAAACATGAGAACCAGAGAGAAGTTCAAAGGTGAGAAGAGAATCTCTGTACATGACTGTATGAGATAGTCAGTATAATACAAAACACTTCTGTGTCATTAATAAATAATAATAATGATGAGGTGCTAAAGGCCAAAGAAGATGAAGAGTCAGAAAAAAGTGCAAGGAGAGAATTAATCAGAGAAGCTAGAGGAGCTGCAGAAAACCACGGCTCAGGTGGGACAATCAGTCTATAGGATAGCTATTAGTTATGAACTTTACTAATTTGACCTTTATGGAGGAGTGGCAGGAAGAAAGCCTGAAGCGGTGCTGTTTGTTACAAACCATGTAGGAGAAACAGCAACACGTGGAAGAAGATGATCTAATTAGAGGTGACCAAAACTGAACTTTTTCATTTACAAATAAAATGCAAAGCAAATATTAACTCACATCACCCTGAGAACAGCACCAGTATCACGCTGCAGGGATGCAATTCAGCAGCAGGGTCAAAGACGCTAACACAGGAACAATCCTGCAATCAACAATTAAAGGGGTGTAAATACTTTGTTAGGGACCTGTATAAAAACAGGATAAAAATATTAGGATATAAAAATAGTTTTTGCAGGTACTTAAAGAAAAAATGCTTAGTTTAGTGAAAGTAGAGCTGAAGACTTTGCAGAATTGTTGGAGTTCAGCACAAGAATCAGCAAAGAGCCAGAGGGAGGATGAGGAAGGAGAAACTGAGGAGGAGGAGTGGGGGAGGCGGCTCAAAGAGGCACTGATGATGACAATCATGTTCCAGATGAGAAAAATGAAGCAAGACGTTTCTTATTCTTACAAATATGTAAATATAGTGCAACCACTATCTATATATTCTTTATGTACATAGCTTTTATTTGTGCATTTCCTGTTTTTTGTGGGATGTACTTAGTTTTTCTTTGTTGTGCTGTTTTATTCTAGATCCTGCAGAAGCCCAGTTCATAAATAAGTGAGATACATCAAGAAAAAGATCAGAGAAGATCTCTGTCCAGAAAGCAGCATTAACTTGTTTCACTGACTAAATGAATTGAAGGGTCCAACAGTACCTCAGGGCAGGAAAACTGACCAATGAAAATCCCTCCTCAGCTGAAGGATGTTGCTATCATCTGGACAAAAAACTCCATTATTCAACAAAAGTTGTAAAAAGAAAAAGTTTTGTAAATATCCGAGTAACTGTTAAATTGTTCACTGTGGCATTTAAATAATGTCTATTTTGTTTCAAAATGTAACCATTTCATTTTCTTCATGGCAGGCTGTTACAATAATTGTTAACAAGAAGAAGGTCTGCTTTGATCCACCTTCATATTGTTGTCATAGAGTCAATTTAATTCATTTTTGGGTCACCAGTTAACTGAAAAATAAGTTAAATTAAATGCACAACACAAACTGATCAAGCTATGCCCAAATGAAAGGCGCCCCATAGAATTTCAGCTTCAGGACCCATAAAACCTAAATGCAAGCTGAAAAATAAGCAGAAAGAAGTGGTTCACGCAGAACTGCTGTAGAAACTGGGTTCTCGGTGATCATCTTTAGGCAAGTTGTTATAAACCTGTATGGCCTCAACGATGCATTCTGTTGAGAAGGTTGGTGTGAATGAACATTTATCTCTGCAGCCTCAGTCACCACCACCAAGACCAACCCGCCCTGTTGTCAATACTCCACTGTCATCACTCCAGTCATCTCCACACCAGAACAAAACCCACTGCTTTGCAGACATAAAGAGACACATTTCTGGGGTAAACTATACTAGTATGAGTTTTGAGTTTACAAGGATTTAGTTGTTTGAAGTTACAGAGTTCTGCATTGGATTTAAAGGGATTCATAAACCACCAGCACTGCAACTGTACTGGCATGTCATGAAACAAGTTATGAGCATGTGCAAAACCTAATCAGATAGAATAACTAAACAGATTAACATCAGTCGAAAATGTTAAACATTGTCCTTGTTATCGTTTGCTTCGGCTTCGCCACCCACAGCAGAATCCGTCATGGCTGGAGGACCATCAGAGTTAAACTCTGAGGTTAAACCATCTGCAACTCAGACTCCGACTCTGTCTGATCTTTACGTTTTCTTCTGTATAAACATTTTGTTCCTATGAGGGAAACAAATTAGACAGACGAGTTGAAAATGCTTCAGAATTAACACCACAGTGTGTGAAAAGCACACCCTATAGTTTTTACCACAAAGCCACCTGAAGACACCGACAGAAAACTAGTTGAAGCTTTGCTCTGCAGGCGATTCTTGCTGCCTTGTGTGATGTCATTGGTTGAAACACACAAAACGTGAATTAGCAGGGGGTGTCGGAGGGGTGGGGTTGGTGGTGGTGGTTAGGAGGACGCAGTCTATGCTTCCCACGACCCAGCTGTGTTTCTTAACATTTTCTTGCAGTTGTCGGTGAAAAGAAATGCACTAGTACGCAAAACAGGCTCTATGCTGTGTGTCCTAAATAGAAAAGCTCCATTAGTGCAAAACAAACAGTGAAAAGTCAGACTACAATGGAACAACGAGGTTTCTCTTAAGTTCTTCATTGTGGCTTTCAGCAGAAGTTGCCCATCAAGGGTACCCACGTTCTGGACCCACCTTGGACAGAAATGAGCGACAGGAGATTTTATAAAAGCACTCATGTTCCTTTAGAACAGCATGTCTTCTTCCACAGAATAACAACAGAAACAGTAACACCTTGGGTTGAATTTTAAGTCTTTAAAGACTAGTTCAGATGTTCCTCTGGGTTCAGGATCTCCCTCAGTATCCAAACGTTTGTTTAATGGCCTGGAAATAAAAGCGATTCCAGCCCTCCCTGGTGGTCTCCTCCTCTCCTGCAGGAACTCCTCGACACTCTAACTTCAGCTCTGTCGCATCTCCTCGATCTACCAGCTCTAGACTGATGGTAGCGTAGTGATCTAATGGAGGAACCAGAAAGCTCAGATGTTGGAGAGTCCTGGATGCAGCAGCAGTAAACACATCAAAACATAAAGACTCACCATTGGGCCATGTCCTGAAGCGCCACCTCATCTCAATCCTCTGGTCTGGTACCTTCAGAGAGCAATGATCTGGTTACCTTGATATGGCACACATTTACATCCAGTAAGCTGAAGAACCTCACCAGCTTTGAGAACTCTCCACTGACGCTGCCATCTAGAAGCTGGAATATTCCTCCTCGTCGGCCGTCAACGGTTGCAGCTGACCGGGTAAACACCTGCACAAACTGATGACAAAGCATACACCAATACCACAGAAGAACTGTGTAAATCAGTCCTCAAGGGCAGGAACCCTGCTTGTTTTACATGTTTTCCTGGTTCAGAAAATATGGATCAAATGAAAGGTCCACTGAGAGGCTTCTGCAGAATCTGGGGGTCATACGGAGGAGGAAATTCAGCCGTTTGAATCCCCTGTGTTGGAGCAGGGATGCACCTAAACAAGCAGGATGGAGTTGGACATCCATGCTCTAGAGTAAGTACCATGGCAGTTCTTTAGATTGGTCTTTACTGACTGGTACCTCCTGGTTGATGAAGGTCCTGTAGAGTTCATCAGCAGAGGTCAGGAACGTTTCCTTCAGGCTAAAGCAACAGGTCTGGATGCGAGAACCTGTGGGACAAGGAACTGGGCTGGATGAGGACTTTGCTTCAGAGGTAATCTGCAGAGGAGCATGGACACATGCATATGCTGTTCAGGTCCGGTCATTTAACTGCAGCTAGGTCAGGACAACAGGTGGACTATACCTGGATTTTACTGGTTTTAACCTGCTTCTTCTTGGTCACCACAGGCGTGGATGGTTTCTGTCCATCAGCAGTGGGAAGGATCATCCCCTGACTGAAATCTGTGAGGTTAGAAGTCAGCTTTGCTTTGAGGTTCATCATACTTGGAGTTAAATTCCTGGTAATGATTGTTTGTGGACAGCAGACCTGATTTAAGGTCATGGACATACTGGCCCAGAACCATACGGACCTCCTTGATCCCAGACCTCTTCATCAGGTCCAAGAGTGGGGTGCTAGGTTGGTCCTTACACAGAGACACTGAGATCTGGACAAGACGAAGCAATTTAGTTATGTTAATAATTCAGGCATCTGTGTGTCAGAATGTAGTGACTGTAGGTAAGAGTCTGACTAACATCCAGGTCATCTTCATCGTTCTCATCGGACAGGTTGGGGACATCAATGGTCCCTCTGTACTTCACTCCACTGCAGGACGTACCTGGACACAGAAACCAGGAGACAGTCAGCAGCAGGGGAAGAGGAACTGGATGGATGGATGGATGGATGGATGGACGGATGGATGGATGGATGGATGGACGGATGGACGGATGGATGGATGGATGGACGGATGGATGGATGGAAGGACGGACGGACGGGTGGATGGATGGATGGATGGATGGATGGATGGATGGATGGATGGAAGGACGGACGGACGGACGGGTGGGTTGGTGGATGGATGGATGGATGGATGGATGGATGGATGGATGGATGGAAGGATGGACGGACGGACGGACGGATGGATGGATGGATGGATGGATGGATGGATGGATGGATGGATGGATGGATGGACGGTTGGACGGATGGATGGATGGATGGAGTTACACCATCAGTGACATCACAGACCTAACCAGTTGGCCCTCAGCTGAAACTCATAGAAGAAGAAGAGTTTTCCTTTGCGGTTGTTGATGGAAGCTTCTCCATCCAGCTTGCTGACATCTGTCACCTCACAGACTCCCTCTGGTCCCTCCACCCGGATGGCGAGCAGAAGCTGACGGAGGCGCTCCGAGGACCAAGCGGAGACA
Source organism: Girardinichthys multiradiatus (assembly GCF_021462225.1). Lineage (NCBI taxonomy): Eukaryota > Metazoa > Chordata > Actinopteri > Cyprinodontiformes > Goodeidae > Girardinichthys > Girardinichthys multiradiatus. Next base: position 1,957,095 of record NC_061808.1, read on the forward strand.
TCCCGCTCAGTCCTGATAGGGAAAAGAAGAATAGGGAAAGTCTTTCTCAGCTGTTCCTGAAGTGAGCTGGCCCCGCCCACCTGTGACATCACAGTATCTAAAAATAACTGCACATGTGTTTAGCTGCAGGGTCTCATAACACCCTCACACACTAAAATAACTCCTCCTGATATATCCCACAGGTCATTCTGGAGGGTTCTTCTGCTTCTGTCTGAAGTTAGGGTAACTATGGAAACCAGCTGGGTGACTTGTACCTACATCAGGTTAGGAAAAACACGTCTGCCATTCGGTGCATGATTTACCTTCAAATTGGCATTTAGAAGCCTGCAGACAACCCTTAAGGCAAAATATTTAAACTCTCTAAAGCTTTCATTTCAAAATAAAAGCCCCTATAAGCACCAGTTTTCCTTAAGGAAAATGCAGAGGTTTGTTGGAGCAAATCATGGAAACAGAAAGAACATCAACAGCAGACTACAACAGCGTTACACTGACCAGTGCCAATTGTTGACGTTGGTGGCATCAGCTCTCTCCTCAACGATCCACCGAGGATCTCCTTCGCCCCACTTGGCCATCACTGATCAATAAATTCTGGTCTCTGATTCCAGAACAATACAGAGTAAAAGATCTGGACTTACTGGAGTTACTGTGTCAGTGTGAGTAACTCCTGAGGGTCTCTGCTTTCCTTACAGCAGCTGAAATATGAGCCTCCTGCTTACCACGAGGACTTTCAAAATAAAATCCCACGCAGGAACCAGTTTAACAAAATTAAATGACATCTTAGATGTTTCCTGCAGCACTATGCAGACAAACTTAAAGAAATTACAAGGAGAAAAATGAATAATGTTTTCCAAGTAAAATATTTAAATAATAGCACATCTTAATAGAAATATATTCAACTTAAGTAGTCTTTGTAGTGAAAAATGTATATATCATATTTTAATATAGATCACAGTTTTAAGGCACAGTTTGACAGTTTAGCAGTTGTTTCTTCTGATATTTTTGATTAAAAATGTCCAATTCTGTTAATTGGCTAAATAATCTGTTTGTTAATTGGTATAGCTATATTTTTTATAAGCTTCTCACTAGCATTTTAGAGGAAGAAACCTCCAGCAGAACCATTGAAACACTCATGTTTCTGGTAACAAATATGCAATAGATGGCAGAGAATTAGTTCCAGCTTTAGGTTCTTACAGAAGAGCATTTCCAGGAGATCTGACGGGTCTCAAGGGTTTGTGGTTGAAAAGCACAACTGATGAATAGGGTAGAATAAGACCCTCATTAAGCACCTCAAACAAAATGCCCTGGTCCTCATCAGCATCCTTGCAGCTGAATCATCAAACATATTTTAATATCAGACAGTTATAACAAAAAATAAATAAATTGTTTTCAGGTGATGATTTCCTCTGGACTCCAGAGAACCTCAGTAAGAACCATTATCTGCAAATGGAGAAAACATGGAACGGTGGTTAACCTTTCCAGAGGAGGCTGACCTACCAAAATGACTCCATGAGCTAATTACCGACTCATTCAGGAAGAACAGAAGAACCCAGAACAACATCTAAAGCTCGGCAGGCCTCGCTGCCTCAGTTAGGGTCAGAGGTCGTGATTAAACAGTAGAAAAGAGAGACTGGGCCTCCACGGGGGAGCTCCAAGGTCAGAAACCCTGCTGACCCAAAGGAAGACAAAGGCCAGTCTCACATTTACCCAAAAACATCTTGATGATCTCCACGACTTCTGAGAAAATATTCTGTGGACTGAAGAGACGATAGTAGACCTTTCTGGAAGGTGTGCGTCCCATAAAATCTGGTGTAAAACTAACACAGCATTTAGGAAAAAAACATTATAGCTACAGTCAAACATGGTGGTAGTGGTGGAACGGTGTGGAGCTGCTTTGCTGCTTCAGGACCTGGATGACTTGGTGTAGTTGATGGAACCATGAATTCTGCTCTCTAGCAGAAAATCCTGAAGGAGAATGACCAATCATCAGTTTGCAACCTTAGGCTGAAGTTCACTGGTGTCATGCAGAAGGACAACGAGCTAAAAGACACCAGCAAGTCCACCTTGTATGACTGAAAATAATGAAGCGGCATAGTCAAAATCTTGACTTAAATCCACTTGAAATGCTGTGGCATGACCTTAACAAGGCAGCACATGGAAAACCTTCCAATGTGGATGAATTGTGACAATTGTGCAAAGCAGAGTGGGCCAAAATTTCCCCACAGTGATGTTAGATTCTTTCTGCAAGACTGATGGATGTAGGTCATTCTGATCTTTGATTAGCCCTGAACTATCAGCCTTATGTTTGCACATTGGGAAGAACAGGAAACATTAAGGCAAGTAGTGTTTGTCCACTACAACTCCCAGAAGACACCGCGCACCCGGAAGCTGTGACGTTGCACTCCGGGAGGAAGACGGAGAGGAGCTACATCAGGTGGGCAAGGTAATAACAGCTGATCGATCCTGATCGATAGTAGTTTTCTATTCAGCGGGTTGTTATTAACTCTGACCCGGTTGATGTGGCATTCATCTTCCGGGTGATTTAACTGTTCCAGCTGTTTGTCATGGCGGGAAAACTATTTAAACAGGGACGCTTCTGTTAGCCTGCTAGCATGCTAACAAATCAAAACACAGGCTGGCCCTGAACGCCTCATCAACACAGCGAGAAGCTCCAACAGCTCAAAGATGCACCAGAACCAGAACACGTGTGTGTTAATCGGTCCAAAAAAGTTTCTTTAAGGGTTTGGTTCTCTGTGTCCAGATGATGAAGAGTAAGGCAGACGAGGAAGACTACTGGAACAGCTCCAAGTTCATCGCCTTCACCTTCGAAGATGCGGATGATGAGTTGAGCAGGGTAAGGCCTTCAGAACGGAACCAGAACTCTGGTCTTATGCTGAGACCCGATCAGTTGTCGGGAGCATGAAGAGCGGTTAAGTCTGTGTCTCTTAACCGCTAATTACTTCAGAGCTAAAGGTGCAGATCCTTCTGAACATGTTAAGATCATGGTCCAACAGCTACTTCAGCGTATTTTATCTAGATTTCATGTGTTGGACCAACACCAGGCAGCGCAGAATCCTGAAGAATCTGAATGGTTTTTAACAAATTTTACACATAAAAATCCAGCATTGCAGCATGCATTTATAGTCAGCCCTCTTTACTCTGATACCCTTTAATAAATCCCACTGGGACCACTTGTCCTCACGAGTTACCTGATTAGTAGCCAGAGTTCAGCTGTGTGTCATTTAACCTCAGAACCTTGTCCACCTAAACTGACAGGCTGGGCAAGTAGAGCAATAATCAGAGAAGCAGCTAAGAGGTCCATGGTAACTGGAGGAGCTGCAGAGATCCACAGCCCAGGTGGCACAATCTGCTGACTGGACTAGTAATCCGGCCTTTATGGAAGAGTGGCAGGAAGAAAGCCACAAGCCATGTAGAAGACACAGCAAACAGATGGTACACAGTTCTGCTCAGTAGAGACCAAAGCTAAACTTTTTGACCGACGTGCAGAATTCTGTGTAGAGCAAAAACAACATTGTGCATCACCGTGAACACACCATCCCCACTGTGTAATGTGGTGGTGGCAGCATCATGCTGTGGGGATGCTTTCCTTAGCAGGGACAGGGAAGCTGGTCAGAGTTCATATAAATCCAGGACAATCCTGGAAGAAAACCTGTTAGAGGCTGCAGAAGACCAGAGACTGGGGTGGAGGTTCACCTTCCAGAAGAACAACCACCCTGAACATACAGCTAGAGAGACAATAGAATGATCTAGATCAAAGCAGATTTTTGGGTTAGAATGGCCTAGTCAAAGTTCAGACCTAAATACAAATAAAAAGTTGTGGCCAGGCTTTTAAACTGATGTTCACAAATGTTCTCCGTCCAGTCTGACTGATCTTGAAGAGTGACTGTAGATGTGCAAATCTGGTGGAGACAAACCCCAAAACATCTGCAGCCAATGTTTATATTCAGAGGAACTGAATACAAATGCACACCACACTTTTCAGATTAGATTTTTATCATTTTCCTTTCTCTTCACAATAATCCACGCTTGTGTTGGTCTATGGCATAAAAACACAATTACACAGATTAAAGTTTAAAGGTTCTATTTTTTTATTTTGACTGCATTACTGATCAGTTATTTGATGAACATCATATAAAGTTTCTGTACAGAGTTTTGATTTTTTGTTTCATGAGCTCAGCTAAAGGAGTCCAAGAAGGCAGTGAATAGTATCGGTGAACTGATAGAGGAAGATGATGAGGAAGACTTGGAGAAGGTCAGCTGGAGTGGCGATCCTGTTGGCAGTAAGTCGGCTTGTATCCTCACTGATATTCCCGGTTGTTGGGAACCCTGTGCTCTGATTGGCTCTTGGGTGCTAACCTGTAGTTCCTGTTTCATCAGGTATATCATGGTCCGTCAAAGAGATGGCATCTGCCAATCAGAGGACAGACAGAGAGCCCGCCTTCCCGAAAATCTCCACACAGACGCCATCTCTCAACAAAAGCCAGTCGGGACTTTCTCTGAGTTCTCTGTTCAAAGGTGAGATCCTGATGGTGGAGATCAGGTCACATGACTGAGGGAGTGACATAATCACCTGATCAGGTGACTGATGTCTGATCTTTCTGCAGGAAAAGCCAAAGGAGGAAACCTTCAGAGCTTCAGTGACAGTGAGTCTGATCAGCAAACCAACGAACAAACGAAGGAGTCACAGACTGATGCTGATTTCTTTCTGTTTCAGTGCTCGGCGACTCCTCCCTCCGACTCTACACGCCTGAGCTCCGAAAACCAAAATCAGAGTACAAGGTAATCTGATTACAGTCTACATTCTGATTGCTGTTGTTTTCCTCTGATTTCTGATGATGATGTCACTGTGAATGTTGTCAGGATCTCGTTGGTGATTGGTCGGCTGAGGAGACAGTTCAGAGGCTGCAGCAAGGAAAGGTAACTCACCTGTCTGAGTGATGTCATTGGAGAGCTGAGGATTTTTACTGCAGGTTGATTAGAACCGTTTCCTCCGTCTGTCCTGCAGGCCGTGTCTCTGGAGAAGTTTCGCTCCCTGCAGGACAAACTCCTGCTCCTGGATCTAGCTGTCGCCGCTCATGATGGGAACGCCATCACTGCCGTAAAGCTCTGACTCATTACTGACCAATAAACTGTTAATAACAAGATGGAATGAGACCCTCCTCTGTTTGTTTACAGGTTCTGATCTATCTGAAGAGGACTCTTTGTAAAGGTCTGTATCTTCATTAGTTCTGCTGTCAGAACTCAATGATAGATTCTCATTGTTGGGGTTTGTTTTCTGCTCAGAGGTTTTATTCCGAGAGCTGGAGTCCAGGCAGACGGCTCTGAGACACTTCATCCACTACTTGACAGAAACCGGAGAGCAGAGACTGCTGCTGGAGCTGCTCAGGTCTGAACACACCCAGATTCACCTGGGCTCAGCTGTACCTGTACTGATGTTGATGTCGGTTTGGTTGGTTTACATCTGATTTCCTCTTCTGCTCCTCAGAGCTCTGGGCAGGACGGAGGAAGCTGCGGTAAGTCATCAACAGTAGTTGCACACGTCATTTCCACGCGAGGGCTGACATAGTGCTGATGTGACAGGACTGTTTCCATGGTTACAGCTGCTTCAGTATAAAGAATACAAGAACATCACAGATGAAAACAAGAGGCGGGACTTCTTGAAGAGCTCTCTCAGGTGAGGAAGGAAGGAGGCAAGAAATAATTGGAAAGGAAGGGACTTAGGAACAGAGGAAAGAATGAATCAAATGATTAAGGCAGGATGAAAGGGAGAAAGGAGATAGAAGGAAGAAAGTGCTTTAAGAATAAGTGAATGATGAAAAGATGAAAGTGATTTAGCAAGTAAGCAAGTGAATGGGGAAGAAAGGATGGACATTTCTAAAAGAGAGAACATAAGGAAGTTAGGAGAGAAGGGAGAAAGTTACAAGTAAGCAAGTTTGGAAAGAAGAAGAGAAGTTAGGAAAAATGTTCAAGGAAGCAAGGAAGGGAGGTAGGAATAAAGGAAGCAAAGAAGTTAGAAAAGAAAAAGGGAAGTCAAAGAAAGAAGATGGAAGAAACAAGCTTTGAAATTTTGAAAGGAAGTATTTTAGGAAATGAGGAAGATAATTCTGGAGAAAGTAGGGAAGGAAAGTATTTTTTGGCTGTTTTTCACTGATTACTCTCTGAGGTTTGTTCATTTTCAGCCTCCCGTTTGCTGTTGAGGATATGGCTCACATTCAGGATCACTACACACTGCTGGAGAGGCAGATCATCATCGAGGTTAGAACCGGGTCACATCGGGTCAGGTTGACTTTAACCACTTTTGTTTTGATTCCTATATATGATCAGATGATTCTGTCCAGTTTGTTCACTCTGAATATTAAATTTCAGTGGTCCGTAAATGCCCCCAAGTGATCATATAAATATTAGCCATTAATCAGACAAAAAGTGATGCGGTCCGTTTCATTTTTAGTTTCAAGCATACACCATTCTGAGGTGAGTGAAGCGTCTGCGTCGCATACTGTGATATTGACTAATGTCATTATTAGATCAATGCTGCAGTATTTGGGTCATGGTTGCGTTGAACCGTTTCAGTGGTGCACGTGTGCAGTTTACATGGTCTGTGTGGACTGTGGAGTTCATGTAGTGACCTCACTTATCTGTGATCAAACTGTGTATGCTGCTATTTAACTGCTCAGTAAGGGAATGTTATTTTTCTGTCTTCCTACACAATATACAGGTTCTTCTCAAAATATTAGCATATTGTGATAAAGTTCATTATTTTCCATAATGTAATGATGAAAATTTAATATTCATATATTTTAGATTCATTGCACACTAACTGAAATATTTCAGGTCTTTTATTGTCCTAATACGGATGATTGTGGCATACAGCTCATGAAAACCCAAAATTCCTATCTCACAAAATTATCATATTTAATCCGACCAATAAAAGAAAAGTGTTTTTAATACAAAAAACGTCAACCTTCAAATAATCATGTACAGTTATGCACTCAATACTTGGTCGGGAATCCTTTTGCAGAAATGACTGCTTCAATGCGGCGTGGCATGGAGGTAATCAGCCTGTGGCACTGCTGAGGTCTTATGGAGGCCCAGGATGCTTCGATAGCGGCCTTTAGCTCATCCAGAGTGTTGGGTCTTGAGTCTCTCAACGTTCTCTTCACAATATCCCACAGATTCTCTATGGGGTTCAGGTCAGGAGAGTTGGCAGGCCAATTGAGCACAGTGATACCATGGTCAGTAAACCATTTACCAGTGGTTTTGGTCCTGTGAGCAGGTGCCAGGTCGTGCTGAAAAATGAAATCTTCATCTCCATAAAGCTTTTCAGCAGATGGAAGCATGAAGTGCTCCAAAATCTCCTGATATCTAGCTGCATTGACCCTGCCCTTGATAAAACACAGTGGACCAACACCAGCAGCTGACACGGCACCCCAGACCATCACTGACTGTGGGTACTTGACACTGGACTTCTGGCATTTTGGCATTTCCTTCTCCCTCAGTCTTCCTCCAGACTCTGGCACCTTGATTTCCGAATGACATGCAGAATTTGCTTTCATCCGAAAAAAGTACTTTGGACCACTGAGCAACAGTCCAGTGCTGCTTCTCTGTAGCCCAGGTCAGGCGCTTCTGCCGCTGTTTCTGGTTCAAAAGTGGCTTGACCTGGGGAATGCGGCACCTGTAGCCCATTTCCTGCACACGCCTGTGCACGGTGGCTCTGGATGTTTCTACTCCAGACTCAGTCCACTGCTTCCGCAGGTCCCCCAAGGTCTGGAATCGGCCCTTCTCCACAATCTTCCTCAGGGTCCGGTCACCTCTTCTCGTTGTGCAGCGTTTTCTGCCACACTTTTTCCTTCCCACAGACTTCCCACTGAGGTGCCTTGATACAGCACTCTGGGAACAGCCTATTCGTTCAGAAATGTCTTTCTGTGTCTTACCCTCTTGCTTGAGGGTGTCAATAGTGGCCTTCTGGACAGCAGTCAGGTCGGCAGTCTTACCCATGATTGGGGTTTTGAGTGATGAACCAGGCTGGGAGTTTTAAAGGCCTCAGGAATCTTTTGCAGGTGTTTAGAGTTAACTCGTTGATTCAGATGATTAGGTTCATAGCTCGTTTAGAGACCCTTTTAATGATATGCTAATTTTGTGAGATAGGAATTTTGGATTTTCATGAGCTGTATGCCAAAATCATCCGTATTAAGACAATAAAAGACCTGAAATATTTCAGTTAGTGTGCAATGAATCTAAAATATATGAATGTTAAATTTTCATCATGACATTATGGAAAATAATGAACTTTATCACAATATGCTAATATTTTGAGAAGGACCTGTATACCAAAGGTAGTAGTGTGCCGGGGTACAAAGTCCAACCAAACTGCTGTTTTCAACAATTGGTTAAAGCAGCTTTTTTCATTGAGCAAATTGAATTAGATTCAGTTTAAAACTATTTTTACTAATTTACCCACCGTACTGTCGATAATGTTGTTTCTAGTCAACCCTACCCTGTCTGATCCCAGTCTACCTGATCCCAGACTTCTTGATGCCAGTCTACCTGATGCCAGTCTAACTGATGCCAGTCTAACTGATGCCAGTCTACCTGATGCCAGTCTACCTGATGCCAGTCTACCTGATGCCAGTCTACCTGCTTATTTTCCATGTTTCTTGTTTTTCAGGCAGCAGACCGGAAAGCAGAACGTGAAGCAAAGGTTGAAGTCTTCCAGAAATTTCCCAGAAAAGCCTCAATCCTCAACATGCCACTGATCACAACACTGTATTACTGCTGTTTCTACCACTACAATGAGCCGGAGGTTAGAACTTGTTTAATTGAACTTAACCAGGCTGGGTTTAAACAAACCAATTTGTTTCTAAATCCCTATTTAGGAGGATGTGCATTATGGTTAAATTAAGTCGAACAACCAAAGGATACCCTGGATAAGTTGACCCGGATTAGTTAAACCAGATCTGTCCAACCAAATGTGTTGGTACAAAAAAATGAGGGAATAAATTAAGGAAGAGAAGAAGAAATGGAAGGAAAGGAAGAATAGAAGGGAGATAATAAATCAAGGAAATTGGGAAGAGAATAAAGTAGGAAAGGAAGTAAAGGAAAGAAGAAAAGTAGGAACAAAGAAATTAAATTAGTCGGGAATTAAAGAAGGGAGGGCGGAATGAGAAAACAAATGAAGAAAAGACTGAAGGAAGTTAATTAGGATGTGAGAAAGAAAAGTAAGATGGAAGAGAGAAAATTAATAGAAATAAGATGCATGGAAGTAAATCAGGACAGAAAAAGGAAATACAATTAGGCAGGATTGAAACAAATAAGGAAATGGGGAAAGTGGAAGAATACACTGGATGTAAAGATAGTAGGAAACTAAGGAAATAAATAAGGATAGAAGCTAGGAAAAAATAAAATCAGGAAAGAAGTGAAATAAGGAATTATAGAAGGAAAGACTAAAATGATTTGAATATAGGAAATTAAGAAGGAATGAAACCGGGATGAAGGAGAGGAAGGGAGGAAAATAGGATTAAAAGCAAAAGAGATGAATTAAAATACAAAGGAAGAAAGAAAAGGAAAAAAGTAATTAGGAAGGAAGTGATGTAAAATGGAGGCCAGATCTGGATATGTTCATCTAGATCAGTTAAACCAGATCCAGAACCATTTAGCCGAATCAGATCAGCTGAACCAGAATTGTTTTTGTCTGCAGGGAACTTTTAGTAGTCCGTTGAACGTCCGTCAGACATTCAAGGTGAGAACTGTTTTTTCTCTTTACTCTGGACTCTGAAGGCTCCGGGTCTCTAACGTTCTCCACCTGTGACATCAGATCTCGGAGAAGCAGTACTTTACGACGGCGCTGGCGGCACGGGCGAAGCTGAAGGCGTGGATGGATGTGGATGCTCTGTTCAGCAGCAGGAACTGGCTGGGATTCACCAAGAAGAAATCACCGCTGAGCTTCCAGCGAGTCGTAGACATCCTGCAGAAAAACTCCGCTCCTACACGCGTGAGTGGGCGGAGTCAACCCCATCCCCCTTCCCCCCATGCTAGATAACCAGCTGAGGTACTGACGCTGTGATTGGTCACTGACAGGTCCTGCAGGAGTACGTTGGACTCGTTAACGACGCAGAGCTGAGGATCAGTTTGGCTCAGAAACATAAATGTCACGACATCGTCATCAACGTGAGTCGCAGTTCTCTGATTGGTAGCTGATGTAAACTATTTAAGCCAATGAAAATGATAGGGGTGGGGCTGTCTTTGGTTGTGATATACCCTGTTCCTGTCGGCCAATCAGACCTACCGGGACATGAAGGACCGGCAGATGTTGGCAGAATATCGCAAGAAGGTGGAACGAGGTTCAGCGGAGGAGAGGAAGATCGACGAGCTGCTCAGTAACTTGGTGAGGAAGAGGAGGAGGAGTTTTATCATTTGCATCATGTGACTCATCTGATCTGTTTTTTCTTCTGCAGCAAATCAGATGGAAAAACTGATGTCATGCAGCTTTAGACTTTACTGTGAAACTGAAGTGCCAGCTTCCTGACTGAGACTGCAAATCCATCACCGTGGCAACAGGAAGGACCAATCAGCCATGCCAGGACCAGTTTTGGGGACTGACCAAAGAGCAGAGGAGAAAGTGGGTGGAGCCATGTTTTCTGCTTACTCATCGTCACATCAACTTTCATTGTAAATTTTACTACAAAAATTTAAAATGACAAGTAAAAAACTGTAAAGGCAGAGACAGAGGTGGGACTTCAGAGCAGGTGATGTCCCTCAGAGTGTCCCCTGAGAGTGTATTAAGTCCTGGTTGTACCTCGGTCCAGTCTCGGGTCAGAACAGGTCCTGGGTGTGAGTCTATGTTTACATCATTTTATTTTAACAATGTCTTTATGTGCATCTTATAGAAATAAAACTAAAAAGCATAAAATGATTTCCATCAAGGATGTGTTAACAATTATTAATAATTGCAGAAAATGAATTTAGTGAAAAGCTGCATACACGTTATGAAAGTAAGGTGGTTTGCTCATGCGCAGCAGAGAAAGAGGAGGCTGCAGTGGAATCAGAGCTCCAGCAGGGGGCAGCATCATGAACCAGGATCGGTGAAACCTTTCAGAAGCTGCGCCTGTCTTTTTATTAAAATGGAGGAATAAAACAAATATGGTGCAGGACTGCTTGATGCCACGTTTGTTTTTATCTACCTGTTGATCTTTTATAATGTTTCATTTGTTTTAAAAATTACATTTACAGAAAACGTCCTCTTGAGAAATTTTACAAGACATCCAATTCACACCCAGAAATCTCTAATGAATCCAGTCATACAGATAGAAATTCAGTGACATCCCGTTAAAATACAATGCAGTTATTCAGTTGATAATGTGAGCTGATGAAAAATGAATTCATCCTCCTGAGCAAGCATGTGGAGATGGTAGAAAAACCAGGGTCAGTTTCAGAAGACAGAGCAGAGACGCAAACACAGCAGCGTCGAGCCAGGAGTACTTTCTAGGTTAAAGTACACAGAGTTAGTGATACCAGCAGCTTTGTAGCTTCATCTAGGAGAACAATAACACTGAACTAATTTAAGAGAAGTCTTATTATTCATCTGTTGTCTCAGAGATCTGGTCAACATGTTAACAGGTCCACCCAGACACGTCTCTCATTATATAGTTCCTCAGGTTCTGGGCGTCTCCTTGTTCTGAGACGTGCAGAGACGTCAGACCTTTCTGCGCGTCCATGCTGCACCAACTGCTGCCACCAGACGATGTCGCTGTCTTTCACTGCTGAGCCCCGTTCATTTGAATTGAAAATGGACGAGCTCCTTTCAGTCACACCTCAACCCTGCGGAGGAGTTTCTGAGTCAAACACTGATGAGAGGAAGGGGGAGGTGGAGGCCGGGTAAATTTCAACTTGAGTGCGTGCTGATGTCGGGAATGAAGTCACCCACGCAGAGGTACCCTCACGTCTTTATTCAGGACCAGACCAGGACAGAGACAGACCATGCGCCACGTCTCAGGTGAGATTTTACCTTTCAGGTGAAGTTCAGACGCTTTAATGGTGTCCAGATGCAGCCTGCATGTTGAAGCTGAACTTTCATCCTGCAGGTACTTAGCTTCTGTCTTCATAATCCGTTTAACAGCATGAAGCACAGATCATGACATCTGTCATAGTCTTTAAAGGCTCGATCTGATGGTTCATATTATGATTGTTAAAGGATTGAATCCTTAATGATGTGAAGATCTGTGAGAAAACAGGGAACAAAGAGAACAATAGCAGATAAAGCTCATTAAATATTTATTCAGCCAATCAAAACACGTTAACCCTCATGCTTAGAGGCTATACCTGATCATGTTACAGTAGTTTAAGAATCTGCTTAAATCTCAACGCAGTTTAAGTATATTTCAGAAGTATTTGTTAATCTCAATAATTCCAGAAAAGTTATTAAATCAGTAAATGATGGATTTACAGGAAGAAATAGGATTTTATAACAACTTCATGAAGTTCAGAGGCTGAATTTGATCCCATTTGCCCAGAATAATGTACCTTTGTAAAGCAGTGGTTCTGAAACTCTTTATAAAAAAAAGCACCTCCTTACTGACTTTTAAAACATTTTGTTGGTTTGATGACATTAAAAGAAAAAAAACAAAAGAAATAAATGTTCTTGTTTACTGGCATCTTTTATTCTGTTGAAATCTCCAAATGTGTGGTTGACAAGCTATGATAAACTATATTCACATATCCTACAAAATCAGTCATATGATGAATCTCATAATCTATTCAATAACTATGTGGAGGATGGATTCTTTACCTGTACATAGATTTAATACTGAAACATACAAGATGTCTGGAAAATGAACATATTTCTGCAGATTATGGAGGAAAACTCATGTCCCAATATCCAAGAATCAAATCTGCCGTAATCAACGAACATCTGTTGCCTACAGATTCATCAAACAACTGAATGGCTAAACTGAATCTGCAGATTACGTATCAATGAAAGGGTAATAATCACAAAAAAAGTGAAATAAAGTGAATTACCAATCTATAAATTATCAAGACCCTCTGTCTTTCAGAAGCCTAAAGGAAATGTGATTTTATGGCATAATTAGGTGTTTAACTTCATCTTATTCCAGGAGGAAAGAGAAAAACAATAGAGAAAAAAATAAGGGAAGCCCAAAATTTTAGAACCACCAGTATAATCTGTCAGCTTTCGTTACCAGAACCACCACAAACTGATAACATAAGACACCTTACTTTGGTTCAACATTTGTCGGTATCCGCCACTCTTTTCAGAACCAGATCGGTTTCTCTACTTTACCGTCACTGCCAATCCCTCTCAGAGCAAATAGCTACTCAGCTGGCCTGAAGCTGTTTGTACTTAGCATGTTGGATGCAACAGCGGTACTGGTTTCGCTACTGATTCTGAATGCCTTGGTGTTTCTGCATCTTGGGCCATGTTGGAATTGCATTGTTAATTCAAGGTAGATCTGGTTGGAAAAGGTTACTGAAGGCTAAAAGACATACCGAGATGTGTAAAACAAAAATAGGGTCTTGCAGAGCTTAACTTAAAACAGAAAACCTCGTCTAAAACACGATGCAAACAAGCATTTAACACAACCCCATCCAAACAGTGATCAATTTTTGTTCTGACTCAGTAGGGCAAGGCTTATTTCTGGGTTATCTGGTTCTGTTAGTGTCTCTTTGAACATTAACATCTGCAACAAGTTGACAGGAAGGAAGCATTGTATTAACAGACGTTTTGCAGCCTTAAGAGTATCCACAGTGGCCTTGGTCGCAATATCTACGATGGTTTCTGCAAAAGCAAAATGGTACAACAGTATGGAGGGTAAAAAACAAGCTCATTATTTAGAGAGCGGCTGCACTCGGTTCATTTTGGTTAAATTATAGAATCCAGCTGACCAGCTGAAGTGGGCAGGAGAGCAAAGAGGCTCTATCTTTCTGCTCTCGGTGGAGGAGGACGCTTTTTCTCTGTCTCCCGCAGTCTCCCATATCTGCCCTGCTTCAGCTCTGTGTCTTGTCTTGTTTGGAGTCTCTTTTTGCACATCTTCCAAAATATGGATTTGATCAGCTGGTCTCTCAATGCAATTGATCAAATTTTCTCGAGGAGAAGACAGGGTGAAGGAGAGCCCAACTTGTCCAGACGGGACATTTTTCTCCGGATACACGATGGACTCCTGGCAGAAGTGGAGGATTGTATGTCTGTCGATAATGTCAGTCGAGGATGTTGAAGATGTGTAAATAATTGGATGTTTGAAATCAGGATTTCTGCTTTTTGGAGTCAGCGGTTACCTGGCATATCGAGGAATTCGGAGAATGTCAGCAGCTGTTCTGGCCATTGTAAGGCTGCCTGGCATGTATGATGGGATCTTCAGAGCGATCAACACTCAGACTGAGATGTTACGTGAGCTGAATCGCAGACTGGATGTGATCCTTACACAGGATCGCAGGCAGGTTGCGGTTCCTGGACTCAGGGGTGAAATGGGATAAATCTTGGAGAAAGTTGTTCGCTCGGATCTGGCAGAAAGGACCTGGAATTTGGCTGTTTGGATTCGCCTTTGAGAAGAACCAGTGAGACTCTCAAGGCTGATGGAAAATTAAGAGTCAGTTTAACCCAAATAATTATTGTTTTTCTGAATCTGGCTCCCCTGCACGGCCTTGATGGCTGGCTATCTTCAACTTCTCCTGGAAGTTATGTAAACATGACGTTCTGCTCTCTCTGCCTCCTCCTCCCTTCCCTGAGGACATCTGTGGACCTGCTCAGAACTTTGCGGCCGGTTGATGAATATTTCAACGTACCATCAAGGATAATGGCCTCTGGGACAGTGCTTCATGGACTTACTTGCACACACTCACTTACACACACACTAACATGCTCAAGATAAATATATACACCTCCTCACACCACCTTCACCGTTCCCGGCATGATGTTTTGTCAACTTGTTGCTTCTTTGTTCTGAGGTTTTTTACAATCTCAAACTGTATCCTGCTAAAGATAAAGTGTGAAATAGGATTTTTTTCCTCTACTTTCCTAATGTGGTCTCTTTTCTCATCTAACAAGGGCAGCGCCTGTGAGTGGGCAGCAAAACCTCGGTGACCCGTCTCTCCTTGTCTTGTGTCATGATGTCTGTTTGGATGGGTTCTACTGGACTTCTAATTTCCCCTCAGGGATCAATAAAGTATCTTTGAATTGAATTGAATTGAATAAGAGTTCAAAATTATGGAGTTTCTTTAAAGTTGGAAAAATTGACTGAAGGTGTAACTGGAACCTGGAATTCTGAGTGGGAAACCTGGAGGGTTTTTATAATAACTCCAGCCTCAGACTTCAACATGGCTGCCTTATCAAACCTGGTGATGCCTGCATGTTAAAAATTAATTTGCAGTTTTGAAGATATATCCCAAAAAATATTTCACACAGTAAGCCTCTTTACTGAACGTGTTTCTGCAGTGTTTGAAAGTACAAGAGGTGGAGAAATCCACATTATTAGCTTGTTTTGCTAACAGCAGTTAGCGTGGTCATCCAGCGGATCAGTTAATAAAACCCAATCAGAACCATACTGGAACATGTTGAGTTAATCGTTCCTAGACAGAAAAGAAACATCCTACACATTTTCCTGCATCACAATCATCTGCTTTGGTTTGAACAAGCTGTTCTCCAAAATGTTCTCCTCTGGACTTTTCCTTCCAAGGAAACATAAAGGTGCTTAAACAATTCATATTATGGGCTGTTGCCATCTAATAGTTGTATGTTCCAGGTTGCATTGAACTTAAAAACAATTGTAGCAAAATGTCTTGAGAACCACAATAAGCAGTCCAAGTATTACAGTAGTACTGCTGGCACAGTCTGTGAACCATGGTTCTAAGTTATGTTTTATCTGCAGGACTTCACTGAGTCTAAAGAGGTGAGACAGGAGGACAAGGACACGCCTGCTGGAACGAGGCGATAACCTGCTGAGAGTTCAGATCCTCAGGAACCGCTGCAGCTGAACGACCCTTTGTCTCAGAAAACCGATTCTCACTGCAGTTTTTATGTGAGAAAACGTCCGATAACAGACAGAGAAGAAGAAGAGTGGAAGTTAAATTAAGGTAAAATATCTTTACTTTCAGTTAATTTAAGGGTTTTATGTATCGGTCTTAGTCAAATCATTTGATCTTATTCTTAAATTGTTTAAATCTAACCTCAAGTGTACTAAAATGGGCAGAAAAGCTAAAAATGCACCATTGATAGAATGACTAGAATACTTTGAAGGACTAGAGATACAGGACAAGCCCGTGTCATCATACCTCCACCACCGTGCTTCACAGTTGTCTTGTTTCAACCTGAAAACAGAGGCTTCTGGAGTGCTCTTCGTTTTAAATTTATTAACGTGCTGTTTGTGAAAAAGACGTAATAATGTTGTGCAGGATGTAGCACTTACTGGTGAACATTTATAAATGCTATAAAAAGTAAACACACCCTCTGAGGAAATAAGATTTTCTGATCAGAACGTAAATGTTTTTCTAACAAGCTTTAAACTTTACTGGGATCATCGTCGAACCCTGACGTTCACATTTGACCTCAGTCATAGTTCACAGTCTGCTCAATGAATGAGTAAAACAAGCCTGCGTCATCATATCTCCACCACCATGCCTGAATGATCTTATTAGGTATTTGTACTGTGTCATTTTCTTAACAAGCTGTTCATGATGACTCTTCTACATTGGTTTCACGTTTCAGAAGTTCTGTCCTTTATTCAGATGCAGCTTTGCAAACCTAAGTCCTGTGGCCATCTTGTTTTTATAGGGAAGAGGTGTTCACCATTAACACTTCCAAAGAGCCAGACTGGTTCAGTGTTTTGCTAATTATCCTGTCTTGACCTTTAACCCTCAACCTGCTTTCACCATTTAGGGTCTGAGATGGAACTCTTGAGTGAAATCTTCGTGGTTCTGATTCACTTCATGATAGCTTTACACAAGATTAATTTTAAACTGGAATATTAAAAATAAACTAGCTAATTGCAGCAATTATTGCTCCTCTGAGGTTATTGCTGTTTTCTTTCTCCCTCGGCATCGTGTTAATGCACTTGTGCGCTTCAGAGCAGCAAACTGAAGCAGCAAGGGTGAAAAAAGTTTTTCACACATCTTTTCTTGTTTTGGTTTGATTTGTATGAGCGAATAATGACCGTTTGGGATCTGCAGGATGTTTTTATGAGGTCCCATTTCACCCTATGTTAACCTTCAGTCTTCAGTCTCATCAAAATGTTCAAACCAGCTGATTGTAATCGGGTCTGGTTATGAACTCTACCTGTGAGAATGAAAGCACATCATGTTTGACCCGAGCTCAAAGCAAACGGCAGGAAGCAACATAAAGAGTTTCACATCAATTTGACCTCAAAGTTTCCGTTAGAAAAAGATATCACACAAATTTTTCACACGAAGCTTTTTTGTGGTTCTGTGGAAAATGAATCAGAAAAGTTATTGTCAGCAGTTTGTCAGCTTCATTTAAATCAGAGATAAGACATAAGAGTATATATATATATATATACATATATATATATATATATATATGTATATATATATATATGTATATATATACATATATATATATATATATCCTGAGCAATCAACTATCTCCAAGATTAAATCATATCACCTTTGAGTCCGGGAAACGCAGCCAGCCTGTGATTCTGTTCAAGGATCGCGTCCAGCTTGTGATTCTGCTCTCTTAACATATCAGTCTGAGTGCTGAGAGCTCTGAAGATCCTTTCAAACATCCCAGGCAGCATTGGAGTGCTTTGAACAGCTGCCGATGTTTTACAAATCTTTCGATAAGCCAAGTAACCACCAACTCCAAAAAGCAGAAATCCTGTTGTCAGAAATCCAATTATGTACAAATCTTCCACGTTCTCGACTGACATTGTTGTCAAGCACACAATCTTCCACTGCTGCCAGGAATCCATTGCGTATCCGGAGGAGAACGTCCCGTCTGGACGAGAGGGTTCCCCTTTACCCTGTCTTCCCGTTGAGAAAATTTAATCGATTGCATCGAGAGACCAGCTGACCAAATCCATAATGAACAAATTAGGAGGATATATGAACAGAGGCTCTAAGAAAAACAGACAAAAAGCTGAAGGAGGGCAAAACATGGGGGAGAATCAAGGAGAGAGTGGAAAAGCGTCTGACCCCACCGAGAGCAGAAGAGAAAAGAGCATGGTGGCCGTACAAAATATTGACACTTCAGGAACTTTCACTAAGGGGTGTACTCACTTTTGTTGCCAGTGGTTCAGACATTAATGGCTGTATCTTGAGTTATTTTGAGGGAAGAATAAATTTACACTGTTACATAAGCTGCACACAGATTACTTTTCATTGTGTCAAAGTGTCATTTTGTCAGTGTTGTTCTATGAAAACATACTTAAATATCTGCAGGAATGTGAGGGGTGTACTCACTTTTGTGATACACTGTGTGTATATATATATATATATATATATATATACAGGTCCTTCTCAAAATATTAGCATATTGTGATAAAGTTAATTATTTTCCATAATGTCGTGATGAAAATTTAACATTCATATATTTTAGATTCATTGCACACTAACTGAAATATTTCAGGTCTTTTATTGTCTTAATACGGATGATTTTGGCATACAGCTCATGAAAACCCAAAATTCATATCTCACAAAATTAGCATATTTCATCCGACCAATAAAAGAAAAGTGTTTTTAATACAAAAAACATCAACCTTCAAATAATCATGTACAGTTATGCACTCAATACTTGGTCGGGAATCCTTTGGCAGAAATGACTGCTTCAATGCGGCGTGGCATGGAGGCAATCAGCCTGTGGCACTGCTGAGGTCTTATGGAGGCCCAGGATGCTACGATAGCGGCCTTTAGCTCATCCAGAGTGTTGGGTCTTGAGTCTCTCAACGTTCTCTTCACAATATCCCACAGATTCTCTATGGGGTTCAGGTCAGGAGAGTTGGCAGGCCAATTGAGCACAGTGATACCATGGTCAGTAAACCATTTACCAGTGGTTTTGGCACTGTGAGCAGGTGCCAGGTCGTGCTGAAAAATGAAATCTTCATCTCCATAAAGCTTTTCAGCAGATGGAAGCATGAAGTGCTCCAAAATCTCCTGATAGCTAGCTGCATTGACCCTGCCCTTGATAAAACAACGTGGACCAACACCAGCAGCTGACAAGGCACCCCAGACCATCACTGACTGTGGGTACTTGACACTGGACTTCTGGCATTTTGGCATTTCCTTCTCCCCAGTCTTCCTCCAGACTCTGGCACCTTGATTTCCGAATGACATGCAGAATTTGCTTTCATCCGAAAAAAGTACTTTGGACCACTGAGCAACAGTCCAGTGCTGCTTCTCTGTAGTCCAGGACTGGGGAATGCGGCACCTGTAGCCCATTTCCTGCACACGCCTGTGCACGGTGGCTCTGGATGTTTCTACTCCAGACTCAGTCCACTGCTTCCGCAGGTCCCCCAAGGTCTGGAATCGGCCCTTCTCCACAATCTTCCTCAGGGTCCGGTCACCTCTTCTCGTTGTGCAGCGTTTTCTGCCACACTTTTTCCTTCCCACAGACTTCCCACTGAGGTGCCTTGATACAGCACTCTGGGAACGGCCTATTCATTCAGAAATGTCTTTCTGTGTCTTACCCTCTTGCTTGAGGGTGTCAATAGTGGCCTTCTGGACAGCAGTCAGGTCGGCAGTCTTACCCATGATTGGGGTTTTGAGTGATGAACCAGGTTGGGAGTTTTAAAGGCCTCAGGAATCTTTTGCAGGTGTTTAGAGTTAACTCGTTGATTCAGATGATTAAGTTCATAGCTCGTTTAGAGACCCTTTTAATGATATGCTAATTTTGTGAGATAGGAATTTTGGGTTTTCATGAGCTGTATGCCAAAATCATCCGTATTAAGACAATAAAAGACATGAAATATTTCAGTTAGTGTGCAATGAATCTAAAATATATGAATGTTAAATTTTCATCATGACATTATGGAAAATAATGAACTTTATCACAATATGCTAATATTTTGAGAAGGACTTGTATGTATGTATATATATATATATATATATATATATGTATATATATATATATATATATTTATATATATATATATATATATATATATATATACACACACACACACACTTTACCTTCTTGCCGTTCGCTCCAGAAGCTTCATGAGGTTGTCACCTGAAATGGTTTTCCAAAGAGTCTTGAAAGATCTTACCACACGTTCATTAAGAGACAGCGAAAGGTTAATATTTCAGTCATCACAGCAAAGGGCGGCTACTTTAAGGAATCAAAAATAGAGCTGAGCTAAAAATTTATTTTACAATTTTCCGTTTGCTACATAATTCCATATATGTTCATTCACAGTGTTGATGCCTTCAGTGAAAATCTAAGTACAATGGAAATAGTCAAACATAAAGAAAACCATTAAATGAGAAAGGCGGTCTAAAACGTTTGACCGGTAGAGTGTGTGTGTGTGTATATATATATATATATACACATATATATATACGTATATATATATATATATATATATATACATAAATACATATATAAAGTAAAGTGTGGTGGTGGTGTGAGCCCGATAGCTATGGCTTGGTCCTAACTGGTTCACGCCTGCGATGAAGCATAGCCAAAGAAAACGAGGAAGTCAGACACACAATCATGAGTCATGGGATGTACTTAGTTATTCACACATTTTTCAGTTTTGCCTAAAACTTGGTTTCTTCTTTCCTCCCTTATTTGACCTCTTATTTACTATTACTTCATGTAATCCATCCTGAAGGTTGTCTTTTTATAACATATATGATCTAATAATATTATTCGTGTGAAATATAAAGGATACACCTCTGAGTGAATGAGACACCAGAAGCCTCAGAAATGTTCACACGTTTCCTGTTTTAGATGTGAAACTAACAGCACATGTGAGCAAGTCCTCGCTGCTGTGTTTGAAGAACATAAAGGAGAGGAACTTCTAGAGCAGCAATGACAGAAAGAGGAAGAATCGACTTTTAGATCGGTTATTTCTGAAGGAAGCTTACTCTAGCTGGCAATAGAAGTGCATTAAGCACCTCCAGGCGTCACTTTGATCTCTGAAACTAAGTTTGCTCTCTGAGGAGAAAATTCAGTTATCAGGCCATAGTTCTTAGTCCAATATGATGGTGAACAACCACAAAGACCCTTAAAAGTAATAGAAAGAAGTTGAAAAGCAATTATAAAGACAAGACCCCAACCCTAAACAAACTTTATGTAACTTTACTCTTTCTCTCTCCAGATGCTGATCAGCTGATGTGCATAACCCTGAAGATGTTCATGCTTTGATCTGATTGGCCGTTAATCCCTCCAGACCCAGGTCCCCTGATTGGACATTTATTCCTGCAGAGCCTTGTCCTTAGATTTGATTGGCCAGCTATCTCTGGAGACCCAGACCCTTGGATGTGATTGACCGCCATGCTGCCCGTCACAGAGGGGTTACCAATGAACAACCAGACCTTAGTCAACTGCAAGAGGCCTTATGAGGAGGACCGGTTGCCGCTGCTGGTTCTGTACATCATTGTTCTGGTCATCGGTCTTCCCACCAATGTTCTGACAATCTTCCTCACCTGGCAGCAGGTGTGTAGGAAAAATGTGCTTGGTGTTTATCTTTGGAGCCTGTCGCTGTGTGACCTGACCTACCTGTTCACCCTGCCCCTTTGGGCGGACTACGTTAACAGCGGCCATAACTGGCGGTGGAGTTCAACCGCCTGCAAACTGACAGGCTACATCTTCTTCACCAACATGTACATCAGCATTTTTCTGCTCTGCTGCATCTCCTGCGACCGTTACTGGGCAGTGGCCTACAGTCTGGAGTCGCGTGGCCTGAGGCGACAGCGCCACGCCGTGATCATCACAGTGGTCATTGTTCTGGTGGTGGCCATTGGTCACACCGCCGTCTTCACCATGAAGGAGGGTGATCCTGAGAGCTTCAGACGCTGCTTTGAGCCGAGTCAGAGCAGCGTCACGGTGATGGGCTTTAACTACGCCCGCTTTGTAATTGGCTTCCTGCTTCCGCTGCTGCTGCTGGTGGTGACAAACCGCTTCGTCCTGGCCAACGTGCAGCGCAGCGCAGGGCTGCAGAAAGGCCAAAAACGCCGTGTTTGCCGGTTGGCGGTGGCAGTGGTGCTGCTATTCCTCATCTGCTTCGGCCCCTACCATCTGATCCTGCTGGTCCGGGCAATCATTACCCAATTCCCCCAGCTGGTAGAAACCTCTTGCCTATTTGAGAAGAACATGTACACCCCCTATACTATATCCCTTGGTTTGTCCACCATCAACAGTGCTGTCAATCCAATTCTCTACGTCCTGTCCAGCAACAACATCCGCAAGGAGTGTTACCGCGGACTCTCGCAGGTCCGTGTCTTGGCGTGCCATGGAGCCCCATCCAACAGCAGCCAAAACAAGTCCTTAGAGCTGAATGCTGGAACCGAGACTGAGAGACAAGCAGGTGGAAGAACAGAGACCTGAGAGATCAACATGAGAGATTAACTGTACTTTTGAATCCAGAGGCTGGTCTCTGGAGTCTTACTGCTGGGTTCTCCTCCCAATGCTGCTGGTTTCTGCTGCCCTTTGTTGGCTCTGCTTCCTTTGGTTCAGGTTTGTCCTGTGACCAACCCATCTAGTTCCCCGACAAGACCGAGGATGGAAAGTTCTTCCTGGTCCCGAGAGAAGAAAGGGTGCACAAGTGCTTCTGAGCTTCTGGGACAAAACAATCAAATCTGGGACATTTTAAAAACTGAAACTGAATTTCAGAAGTTTGCTTTTATAAAACCTTTGATGCTTGCAACTTGATTAAAATTAGGATAAAAGTAAGGAATGTGTGACTTTATTGTAAGCCAAAACAAACCAACAACAGATCATTGCAATTATCACTGTAATCTGATAAAGTGGTCTTGATCTTTAGATTTCCAGCCTTTCTGGATGTCTTCCAGCTGCAGCTTATGTCAGTTTAAAGGAACCACTTCACTCAAACCTGTGAATCCATCAGCAGAAGAAGGCTCCTAACCTTCAGAGATGATCTGTTGGCACTTTGTTACCAGAAGCCTGTATTTCCTTTATATTGGTCGAATCTTAAAGATCTGCCTTGCAGCGGCATCCACTGTAATGTTTTAGGCCTGATGCATGTCAAGTAAAATATGGGTAATACTGTGACAGTTTTCTAGTAAAAGCTCTTTGGGGAAAAAATATGTTTATTACTACTTACGCGTTGCTCAGTGTGACAAGAACAACAACAGCTAGTTTACCTCCCATGTGACCTGCAACAAATATCAAGAAGTGCCAGAATATATCCACAGAAAACCCTTTCAAGCCTTCTCCTGTGACCAGCCATGAAAGCTTCCTCTTTTTCCACTCCTAATCCAGTAAGAATGACTTACAGCAAACATTTCCCTTTCATTCATTTTAGGACTGATATCGTCTTGCATCTTTTAAGGCCTTGTTCAGATTAACACAGATATTTAGAGAAACAGATTTTTGACATGAGTTTTTGGTCAAATCATTTCTAAAATGGTTATTTTAAATTATCTTTGCACATTTCTACTCACGTTTTACACTAGAAGTGACCCAGACAACAACAAAGTTGCTCTTTTGCATTTTGTACACATTATTTTTAACTTTTTCTGGTGTCTAGGAAGTCAGAAATACGGCAACAGCGCCCCCTAAAGTTAAACATCTGATTTAGTGAGTTAAGTATACAAAATGGCTACCATGTAAGTAAACCATAGTGACAGATACATATTGTTAATTTACATTTCTGTATATCATTAAACTAGTTTGAGAACAAAAAAAGAAAAGAGTGAATCCAACTGGTTGTTTGACTTGGTTAACTCGGGTCAGAGGTCATTCCTAAATCTGAGCTCCAACTTCTGAGACAAGACTCAACACGTTTGCAACGTTCAAGGTCTTCTTCCTCTGACGTTTGATTTCCTCGAGGTCAACGGCATCACCACCTACTGGTGGAGCTTCAGTACTGCAGCACTTTTGATTAGAAGATCAGGAGATCGGGAAGAAAAAGAGTTCTGAATTTTACATCGTTCAGTGTGACGTTTAAGCTCTTTACAAGTTTTTTAAATTTCAATGTGTGCTGACATTGACCGTAATCTTTGATAACATATTTTATTAGATGCTAATCTAAGCTCAGCTTGCTTTAAATAATTTTATGAAACATCAGTTGGATTAAAATGTATAAAAAATGTTTTTAGTCCAGCTGAGCTTAGAGCTACGCTTCTTAATCACCTCCAAAGTAAATAGCTCTAACCACAGGTTATATAAGAGTGCTTTGATTCTGTAAATTTGTTATACACTGCTGAAAAAAATAAAGGGAACCCTCAAATAACACATCCTAGATCTGAATGAATGAAATATTCTCATTGAAAACTTTGTTCTGTACAAAGTTGAATGTGCTGACAACAAAATCACATAAAAATCATTAATGGAAATCAAATTTATTAACCAATGGAGGCCTGGATTTGGAGTCACAGACAAAATTAAAGTGGAAAAACACACTAGAGGCTGATCCAACTTTGATGTAATGAACTTAAAACAAGTCAAAATGAGGCTCAGTATTGTGTGTGACCTCCACGTGTCTTTATGACCTCCGTACAAAGTCTGGAGATGCTCCTGATGAGACGGTGGATGGTCTCCTGAGGGATCTCCTCCCAGACCTGGACTAAAGCATCCGCCAACTCCTGGACAGTCTGTGGAGCAACGTGACGTTGGTGGATGGAGCGAGACATGATGTCCCAGATGTGCTCTGATCGGATTCAGGTCTGGGGAACGGGCGGGCCAGTCCATAGCTTCAATGTCTTCATCTTGCAGGAACTGCTGACACACTCCAGCCACATGAGGTCTAGCATTGTCCTGCATTAGGAGGAACCCAGGGCCAACCGCACCAGCATATGGTCTCACAAGGGGTCTGAGGATCTCATCTTGGTACCTAATGGCAATCAGGCTACCTCTGGCGAGCACATGGAAAGAAATGCTACTCCACACCATTACTGACCCACTGCCAAACCGGTCATGCTGAAGGATGTTGCAGGCCGCAGATCTCTCTCCACGGTGTCTCCAGACTCTGTCACGTCTGTCACATGTGCTCAGTGTGAACCTGCTTTCATCTGTGAAGACCACAGGGCACCAGTGGTGAATTTACCAATCCTGGTGTTCTCTGGCAAATGTCAAGCGTCCTGCATGGTGTTGGGCTGTGAGCACAACCCCCATTTGTGGACGTCGGGCCCTCATACCATCCTCATGGAGTCGGTTTCTAACCGTTTGTGCAGACACATGCACATTTGTGGCCTGCTGGAGGTCATTTTGCAGGGCTCTGGCAGTGCTCCTCCTGTTCCTCCTTGCACAAAGGTGGAGATAGTGGTCCTGCTGCTGGGTTGTTGCCCTCCTCCTGGCCTCCTCCATGTCTCCTGGTGTACTGGCCTGTCTCCTGGTAGCACCTCCAGGCTCTGGACACTACGCTGACAGACACAGCAAACCTTCTTGCCACAGCTTGCATTGATGTGCCATCCTGGATGAGCTGCACTACCTGAGCCACTTGTGTGGGTTGTAGAGTCTGTCTCATGCTACCACGAGTGTGAAAGCACCACCAACATTCAAAAGTGACCAAAACATCAGCCAGAAAGCATCGGTACTGAGAAGTGGTCTGTGGTCCCCACCTGCAGAACCACTCCTTTATTGAGTGTCTTGCTAATCGCCAAAGATTTCCTCCTGTTGTCTTTTTCATTTGAACAACAAGATGTGAAATTGATTGTCAATCAGTGTTGCTTCCTAAGTGGACAGTTTGATTTCATAGAAGATTGATTTACTTGGAGTTATATTGTGTTGTTTAAGTCTTCCCTTTATTTTTTTGAGCTGTGTATATAGAAATGGTCAAATTAACATATTGCTTCATATTTTTGACCAAAAATCAAGTTTTCTTTGGAGCTAAAGACCTTATGCTACAAGGAGCTCCAACTACCTTCAAAACCAAATTTAAATGTTGCAGCAAATTTCAGGATAATGATGGATCATTGGACCAAATGACCAACTTCGTGAGACCATTGAACCATCTCTGCAACCTCTGCTGCTGAGCTGTTTCCTGTTTGTTACCTTCTGACCTTGGTTTCACCTGCAGGCTTCCTACAACTGCATCAGTTTTACCTGCAGGAAGCCAGCCTGCTAACCAGCAGTGCTGCCTCTGTTCACAACAAACATCCTCCACCATGAAGGCTGCAGGTGTGAAACTGCTGGGTTTTTATTCAAATCACAAACTGCAGATGTAACTCAAATCCAGCTGCATTTTCACACACAAGCCAGTGTGTGTGTGCATGCATAGGTGTCTGTGCCTGTAAATATGTGTCTCTCTCAACAGGAAGTTGCTGTCAAAGGTCAAGTAAATTTCAGGAAAAAAAGTTCAACGCTGTTCTAAATAGACTAACAAACAGGAAACATTTTAAAATGTTACCGTGAGACTTGGTTTAAAGTGTGAAAGCAGAACTTGAAATAAAACCTCAAATTGTTACCTTCGCTTTCTAAAGGCTCTATAGATTAACACACAGCGACAGACAGATGTGGTTATCCCGTCTGACTCGATTCCGGCTCTCCTTCCATTGGGTGTGCTGTCGCTTTGGTCTCAGAGAGACGCTCTGATTGGCTGTTCTCTGCACAGTAAAGAAACAAGGAACTGCCTCATTAATGATTTACGCACCTGTCAGACACAACTGAGGGCCAAATTAATAATTGATGACTGAGCTGAAGGGAAACTGACAAAAACAACGTTGGTGATGAGGACCCCATCCCCCCATTAGACCTTCCGACCTCAAATGAGGCCATTGTGTCACCATGGCAACAAGGCGGGATCTCTGCTCCCATATTCTGATTGGTTTACGAGAAACGTTTCTTCTAAATCCTCTCAGCAGTTTCAGGTTCTGCAGGATGTTTGTGCAACAGACATCAAGCTATAGAAGAATCTAGGAGGTATTTTCCCATCAGTAATCTTTTACAGTTAAAATCATTGATGCACAAACGTCAACACAGAGAAAGAGCTGAGAAACATAAAAGAGGAAGCATCTCACTAAAAGTCAACCTCCCACCGGTTTTAAGGAAGTGAAAAAAATGTAAATTAATGCTCTTCAGAATAAAGGTTGGTCATTTTCTACCACTTATTCCATAGTGGGTCGCGGGGAAGCTGGTGCCTATCTCCAGCAGTCTATGGGCGAGAGGCAGGGTCACCCTGGACAGGTCGCCAGTCCATCACAGGGCAACACACAAACAACCACACACACACTTATTCATACACCTAAGGGCAATTTAGAGTGACCAATTATCCTGACAGGCATGACTTTGGACGGAAGCCGGAGTACCCGGTGAGAACCCACGCATGCATGGGGAGAACATGCAAACTCCATGCAGAAAGACTCCTGGACGGGAATTGAACCCAGGACCTTCTTGCTGCGCCACTGTGCAGCCCCAGTATAAATGTATTTAAGTAAATAAAACATTTTCTTTGGAGGCGAGTCTTAAACACATCAACTGAAAAGTTAATTTTAGTAATTTGAGCCAAGCACTGAAACTCAGACACGGGGGGATAAATTTCAATTATGTATTTCTATTTCAGCTTACAGCTCATGAAAACCCAAAATTCAGTTTCCTTCCCAAATCTCTTCTGGCAGCCCTTAGTCCTGTTTTTCTACCACATGTTGTTCATCCACTCAACTTTCCACAGTACTCAACAGCTTGTCATCTTCTGCAACAATGACCTGATTTAGGCTCACCTTTCTTGGGAAGAGTGTCGTTCATCCACTCAACTTTCCACAGTACTCAACAGCTTGTCATCTTCTGCAACAATGACCTGATTTAGGCTCACCTTTCTTGGGAAGAGTGTCGTTCATCCACTCAACTTTCCACAGTACTCAACAGCTTGTCATCTTCTGCAACAATGACCTGATTTAGGCTCACCTTTCTTGGGAAGAGTGTCAATGGCGGTGAGACCTGATACCAAGTCCTACTGGAAACTGAAATCAGCCTCTCCATAAAGCTCGTCAGCAGATGGAAGCATGAAGTGATCTAAAAGGTTATGGTAGATGGGTGCTCTGACTTTGAGCTTGATAAAACCCAGTGGATTCAGACTGTAGAAACTTCACACCAGACCTCAGCAACGTAGGGTTCTGAGCCTCCACACTCTGGGAACATGATTTTTAAGTAAAAAACAAAGGACTTTGGACCATTGAGCAACAACCCAGTTCTTGTTCTCCTTAGCCCAGGTAAGACATTTCTGAGGTTCTCTCTGCTTTAACACAACAGGTGTAGCTCTCATTTTTTCCTTCCATTACATTTTCTGATAAATATGCTTTAATACAGCAGTAGGTCAGAAAATAACAGTGCACATCCCCCTGATCAAACCTTCCCCATGGTTAAACATGTTGGTGGCAGCATCATGATGTGGGGACGATTTTCTTCAGCAGGAACAGGGAAGATGGAGGGAGAGTTCTTTTGGGTCAGCAGTGGTTCTGGCCTTGGAACGCTCCCACTGAAGGCCCTCTTTCTTAATGTTGAATTCTGACCTCTGACCTTAACTGAGGCCTGCAGAGCTAGTCAGTTTGATAACTCATCTGAAAACTGCTTTTTGTATTTACTCAGGAGTTATCAGGAGTTTATTTGATGATCTGAAACATTCAAGTGTGACACAAAAATCAAACAGGAAAAATCTGTAAGGGGGTAAATACTTTTTCACACCACCGCACATTCCCATCCCTGGTCTCCATGTGGACCAAACTCCACCCCAATCCCAACATGTCCAAATATTTCAACACTTCCTGTTAAGATGCAAAGACGTTTGCTTCTAAAGACAAAACTGTCTCTAATGAACGTGTTTCTGTAACCTTTCCATTGATTATAAAACTGTTTGTTAATTTTTTTTTAAAATGACTCCTTCCATATTCCCTTCCTGGTTGGATCACCTTGTGCTTTACCTGCGCAGGTGTTTCCTGGTGAGACACTGACACTCAGACTCACTTCTGGTTGGTTTATTGTGGTTTTTGGCTGCTAAACATTTTATCATAACAAATATTCCTTAAATGATTCTGGAAGAAGTAAAAGCAGTAGTGTCCAGGTGTGACCCCGCCCCCTTGTCACCTGTCTGCACTGGAGCAAGGGGGCGGAGTCAGATTAAAGATAGGTGGGGGGGTAAGAGTAAAGATCACCACTTACAAATCAAAGATTATTTTTCTCCTACAACAACGATAATGATGTGCAAGTTTAACGAAAACTTTAAAATAATTAATACAGTGTTTTTCTATTTTTTCCCCTCAGAGTGAGAGCTCCTGTCTGTGAGTGGCTAACACATGCCGAAGCTTAACGGGAAGTGTTTTTAATACAAAGGTGGAAGAACAGGAAGTGACTGGTCCCTTGGCCGTCAGCGTGGGATAAAACCAGGAGATGGGGGCGGGGCTTCCCAGAAGGTAAAGTTCATCCAGATAAAAGCAGCAGTAACCTTAGACTCACTCTGTCATGATAAAATCCTCAAAGTAAAAACTAAACTCAGTCTTCCGTCAGATCTGTTCAGACAGCCCCCCCTTCCCCAAAAACATGTGGGGGCGGGGCCTAAAGGTGTGCAAGGGGCGGGGCTCAGGGCTCCAATTCCAAACCGTCCAGGGTGAGCTGGCTGCGGTGCGGGGAGTTAGGGCTGGGGGGGCTGCTGGGGTTGGAGCTGTTGGAGGGGGTCGAGTGTTTGGTGGAGTCTGAGTCCGGCTGGACGAGAGACACCCGCAGCACATGGAGAAAGAGAGAGAGAGAGAATCAGTAGAATCTGCAGGGTTCAGAGATCTTCCTGAAGGAAGACTGTATGGGTTTTACCTCTCGGTCCAGGTCCTGGTCCGGATCGCTACGTGTTGAAGCTCCTCCACTGAAATCTGAACCAATAAACACAAACATGACAGATGAAGATGGAGACACGTGAACTCTAGGAGGACAGAGACTGCAGCCTGGAACCCTATTCTGAGGTAAACTTCTGCTCGCCTGCAGAACTCAGACACCTGCTTACAGTCGCTCCACATTTTTACCTGAAGCCGTGCGAGTGATGTACGACTTGCTTCTATGTTGCCGGGAGATACTGGACAGTGGGCGGGGCTTATCTCTAATGGGGTCGTCCTGAGAGGAGGGCATCACGCTCTAAACACAGACAGAACCAAACCATTAATGCTGGAGGTGTGTTACTGCTGTTAAACTGAGGATAACTGGGCTCATTATTGGCCCTTTACCCAGGCTGGGGGCCACAGGCTGCAGCTTCAGAGCTGCATGCGGCTCTTAGTTGCAAAGTGATGCAAAAGTTAACATGTTTTTAAATATAAAGGCTGATTTATCTGTTCACAGGCATTACTTAGATTCAAGGCCCAGAATGTTATTAGTGGAGGTCTTTGGTAGTTAAACACGTTTATGCTGCATATTAGGCGCTTTTTTTAAGAAGTCAATATTTTTATGCAAATTAATTTTTACTCAGGAAAAATGATTTGCCCCATGACACAGAAACTTGAAAAATGATCTTTTTCCAACAGTTTTGCAGCTTTGGATACATTTGATCTAAAAAGGCATGAGGGCAAAATGTCTCGGCATCGTGAAGGTTTCTGACCCAAAACCATGACAAAACAATAATTCATTTCTAAATGATGTTGACGGGCTGAGGATCGGTGCACTAACTCACGCAGGCAGCAGGATCCAGCTCTTCTCTGCAGAAGAATCTGTTTCCTGTCTGATGATCATCCAGATCTTTAAACATGAAGATTTTTGCTCTGCAGAACCTCCATTCAGGGACTGGTTTCTGCTTGTTTTAAATATTCATTGTCTGACTCTTTAAAACTGTATAATTGAGCTTTTCACTGATTCAGCTTTCATAAAATGCACCAGTAGTTGCCCACGTGAAGTGCTGCACATGTACATAAATATTTGATATGCCAGTGAATCTAAAAATGTGATCTTGGTACAAATCGGTGGCCTCCAATCTGCAGACTCCAGGCTGGAAATGATCCATTTTGTTATTTATCAACATAGAAATCTCTGAGTGGGTCACAGCCTCCAAGAACGACCGGTTTAGCCAAGTTCTGAAAACAAATATCAGCCTTTGGGAGCTGAAACGCTCCAATTATGAACAGGTTCACACCATGTGGACAGATCAGTCATCTCAGTAACTCACTACTATGAAGAACAAGTGAACGCTGCAGCAGGTTTTCTTTCATAATCAGTAAATCAGGCTGCTGGGTTCAGGTCACGTTTAATTTGTTGTAATTCTCCATGTTTTCCTGAAGATCTGACCCAGAGTCTGAAGGTCAGACCCTCACGTGACCTGCTGCAGCTTCCACCGCTCAAGGAGGAGGGGAGTGGGAGGAGGAGAAAGAGAGCAGCTGGCCTACCCTTCCCAAAGAGGAGATGGAGGGAGAAGAGGAGGAGGAGAAAGGCTGCAGGAGGCTCTGCTGGGAGGAGGAGGAAGAGGAGGCCTCCTTCTGCAAGAAGGCGCCGGCCGATGCCGACGTCATGTGATAGATGTGCTCAAAGTTGGAGGGGGGAGAGATGAGGGTGTGACGGGAGGAGGAGGAGGGAGAAGGAGACGGGGAAGGTGAGAGGGAGGTGAGATCACCAACCTGAACATCAAAGAGAGGAAGAGGGGGAGGAGTCAGGAAGGAAAGAAGAGAGGAGGAGTCATTGATGAACAGAGCTGTCCAGGGAGGAGGTGAGGGAGGAGAACATGCCATGCAGGGAGGAGGAGGAGAAGGAGCAAGACAAAAGGAGGAGTTACCAGGGGGAGGTCCATTAGGACCTGCATGCCGTCTCCTGGTCCCATGTGAGCCACATGGTTGAAGTTTGTAGGATTGGAAATCATCTTTGACCTGAGCTCCGGGTCCCTCAGCATCTCCCTGACGACACAAACAAGCAGAGGAACAAACGGAACAGAAATCGAGGATGAACAATGTTTTCCAAGACGTTCTGATAGTCCAAAAAACACCGGAGAAGCAAAGAAATCAGAGCTTCCCTGGAAATCGCTTCCCGGTTCCTCCCTGAGGAAACCATCTGAATGGGTTCATTATCAGAACCATGATGAACATGCAACTGCCTTCACTAAAGGTCACTGGTGTTTGCTTTTATCAGTCTTCACACAGATTCTCGTTGGATTTAGGTCGGAACTTTGACTAGGCCATTCTAACACATTAGTCAGCTTAGATCTAAACCATCTATTGTATCTCTGGCTGTATGTTCAGGGTGGTTCTCCTGCTGGTTCAGGTCTTCTGAAGCCTCTAACAGGTTTTCTTCAAGAATCGTCCTGGATTTAGCTCCATCCATCTTCACCTCAACTCTGACCAGCCTCCCTGTCCCACAGCATGATGCTGCCACCACCATGTTACACCCTGGGGATGGTGTGATCAGGGTGATGTCTTCCTATACACAGGTATTTGCATGCAGGCCAGAAAGTTCAGTTTTGGTCTCATCTGACCAGAACATCTTCAACCACATGTTTTATGTGGCTTGTGGCCTTCTTGTCACTCTTCCCTGAAGACCAGATTTGTGGAGTGACTTGAAGCTGTCCTGTGGACAGATTCTTCCACCTGAGTAGCAGCTCCTCCAGAGCTTCTCTGATTAATGTTCTCCTTGCCTGGCCGATGAGTCACGGTGGACTTGGTAGGTCTGCGGTTGGTCCACAGCTCAGTGACTCTAACCAGCTTCGCTCTCCCTCCTGTGATAAAGCCTCCCACTGCTTCCATTTAGGGGTATCGGAGTAAAAGGGGCTGAATACAAATACGTTACACTATCAGATTTTTATTTGCTTCCATCTTATTCTGCTTAACTTTGTTTGGGTCGGTCACATAAAAGTAAAGTTTCTGGTTGAAACGTGACAAAATGTGAAACATCAGAAGGGGTTTGAAAACTTTTGCAAGGTATCGAGAACAACACTCACCTCCTCTGCTGGAGCCGTTCCTCTTCAGGAACCTTAAAGAGAAACTTCCTTTTGCTGCGGGTCCGAACCATCAGCTTCCTGCTGTGGTCCGATGTCTCCGGGATGGTGAGGTCCCCCTCTGCCGGAACACAAACAGAATCATCAGCCTGTTCTGTTGGGTTCAGCCGTGTTTGTGGGTGCGCCGTTTTTACCTGATGAGGCGTTGCTGAAGTAAATCAGACGAGGAGGTTCTGAGCTCAGCAGGTTTAACGTCCCTTCCGCGTTCAGAGGTCGGAACTGGTGAAAGAACCACAGGGCATTAATCAGTCCTGATCTGTGATTGGCTGATTCTGAGCTGTGCTGAACAGTGATTGGTTACCTTGCGGAGGGAGATGGTTTGGACCCACTCGGTGGTGTGAGAGTCGAACACATCGAGTCCGTACTCGCTGTAGACCGTCAGGTGAGATGAGTTAGAACCTGATGACAGAAGGACGATGATCAGGTCTGAGATAGACTTGTTCAGATGTGGATCCAAAACAAACTGATAAACATGAATGTGAAGAATCCCACAGCATGATACTGCCACCACCACGTTTTGCCGAGGATTTCAAATGGTGGCCTAATGCAAGTGTAAAGCCGAACCTTTCTAATATCCCCTGTTCTACACCCACTGCAACAATAACCAGAACAGGTGACATACAGCATGCAAGCGGCACGGCGGGCCACATCAGCTCCTGGGTCCGGGACCGCCGGCCCTGTCCGTCCACATAAATGCCCAGTTGGCTGAAGCAGAGAAGAATCTCGCTGGAGCCGACCTCCAGCGCGTGCAGGGCGTCCATCGGCTGCTGGGACAGGAAGGCCAGAGACGGGTCGGCCGGGTTTACCAGGCTGATGGGTGACGACTCCCCCTGCAGGGCCAGCAGGGCGAAGCCGGAGGAGTATCCGACACACAGCCGGTCCCGGAGCATCCCGAGCCACTGGACTGTGCCTGGAGCCTGCACCTCCCACAGCTTCTTATGATACGGCTTTGCTCGAGTGATCTCGTAGCACTGGACCTGTTGGGCAGCACACAGAACCAAGGTTTTAGAATCGGACCACAAACACGGATCTGCAGTTGAAGACCTGCAACTTCTCACTCCTCTGACCTGACGTTTGGCAGCAGCCAGCAGGCAGGCGGGGCCTCCAGGTCGGAGCACTCCTGTGGTCAGAACCTGGCAGTTCTTGGTCTCTGCCAGCTTGGTGTCAAAGGAGGACTCCACTCCGTCCAGAATCCCCCAGGGGTAAAGGTGGACCTGGCGGTTTCGACCACAGAGAAGAGCGACAATCTTCTCCTTCGGAATAAGTTCGATCTGATAAACCTTCTTACTGTCAGCAGCTCGGACGATAACTGCAAAGACACAACGAAGAAAACGCTGACAGATGTTCAAAGATTTATCGGAACCAGATCAGATACCTGCGGTTCTGCCACATGGGGTCCCTCAGGGTTCTGTTTTCGGGCCAGCTCTGTTCTCGCTATAAACTCTGCATCCAAGTAGTGTCCAAACCTTGAGACCATGATTCGTACAAGATATATCTGACATTTAAAGTGCCAGTGACATCGATTTTTCATAATCAATCCAACAACATTTATAGAAAGGAAACACCGATAAAATACTTGAAAAAGTTTTAATTCATGCCCCTAAAATGAACAGTTGTTGAGATATATGGTCATAAATTTCCCTAAAAAGGCATTTCCAGACTACTCCTTAGCAATTTTGTTGTGCTCTATGACGTAGAAGGGGAACCCCGGCAGTAAACTGACTGCTGCTATAATGGCAGCAACACAGACAGCAGCCAAACATCTGATGTTTCTGTAGATGTATTTCAGTCACTATCAGAGAGACGCAGCAGAGTCAGGAGAAGAAAGTCAGCTGTAATCAGAAGGTAGAGCACCAGAGGCTGCTGCGTGAGGACGTCAACCAGAGTCTATTGTTGCTGGATGCTGGAACACAGCTGGAATCAATATGCATGAATCATACCGGACCACCAGGAAACAGAACCAGCAACACATCCAGATTTTCTAAATAATTCACTAAAGATGGACTAGATCTGGCTATATTAATAAATACACACATATATTTCTATATACACGTGTTTATATTAGCAGTTGTTAACATTAGATCAATTAGATCAGTTACTGGGTTAATTAAGGTGTTATAAACCGAGCAATGAAACATTAAATGCACCAAATGAAGCAACAAATATAGCTTCTCTGCCCTCAGTGAACTCATCCTGTTGCTGTTTTTAATGTAACTTGACTTCTACCTGAACCGTTTCTCATTGACGCTCACAAAATGAATGACCTGAGACTTCATTTCCGGGCGACTTTGGACTTGCAAAATTGAACATTGAAACATGCTTGTTCTGTGTCACAACTGTCCTTTATGACGTCTTTAATCCTAATATAATTTTAATGACTGTCCAGTCCATTCTTTGTTTCTTTCAAGTTCTGTATTTGTGGTAAAAGTGTGTCAACGACACTTTATAGATCCACCAACTCTATGACAACTAGGGAGGAGCCTGATATATTAGTAGCTGTTGGACACGTTTGTTAAAAACCAAAAAGATGACAAACTTCTTTCAAATGAATTTGTTTTTGTTCTGACTCACCATCTCTAGTAACCTCGACAACAAACAGCCCGTCTTCTGTTCCCATAGCGATCCGGTCTCGATCTACAGAGAAAGAAATGAAATAAGCAATAAATAAGATGATTGAAGGGTTGTTTTACCTTCCTAAAGCTCATTCGAGCTCATTTTCAAGCTTTTCCACCACTAACATTGATTTTCTCATGGCAGTTCTTTTACTTCCTTAGGATACAGAAATTTAGGGATTTGAAAAAAAAAAAAAACAGTAATATGTCCTCGGCATAAAGTGAAACTTTAAATTCATTGTGAGGCCTCAGACGGCTGAATGTGCTCAGCCTGGAAGGGATATTGCTAGAAATTAGATAATTAAACCAAAAAAACGGATTTCTTAGATTTTATTCTTTTTTATTGTCTGATTTTCCCTAAGTTCAGCAATTATTCATATATTTATTTATATAGCCCTTTAAAAACAGCCAGCCAGACAGTCAAGATGCTTTACGATATAAAAATGATTCAGAAACAGAGAAAACAAATAAGGTTAGAAATCTGCAATAAAATGCTAATGAGTATTAAAAGCCTTCCAGAAAAATGGTTTAAAGTTTAAAAAGGTCCAGATCAATGACTGAGCTGGTAGATCCAGAGCTGGTCCGGGAGTCTGGGTGCCGCGACTGAGAAGGTCTGGTCACCTCAATGTTTCTATTTAGTTCTGGAAGAACCGGGACAATGACCTTAGGGATCTACCACTACATAAATCAGAAACGTAGGGTCGGACCAGACCATTCAGAGCCTCCTTTTGTGTTTGCATATGACATGAAATACCAATAAAACACAAAGTTTGTGCTTTTAACATGTGGAAAAGTTACTGAATAGTTTTGCAAAGCTCTGAATGGAAACACAAAACTAAGTCATTGAAAATGAATTATGTCAGGAAGGCGAGATTCTGATCAGAAACGGCTGCATATTCATTAAGGGCAGAATATTTAGAAAAGCACCTTTCAAACAGATGTAACAGTAAAAATGTTGAACTGAGTCACCTCAACAGAACCACAGACGCCCAGACCTCCCATTAACCCATTACCGGAATCTGAACGGCTGGTACTGACCGAGCACAGCGGCGCACAGTGCGGTCTTGATGAGAGGCAGCGAGGCATCATAGGCCTCATGCAGAATATGGACCTGCTGGCTCTTCAGCTGGTTCTTGGTCAGGATGCTCTGCAGGCTCTCCAGAATCCGGACCCACTTCTTTTTCTCCGCCTCGCTCTCCGCCAGCACCAGCAGGGACACCGGGGAGAACTGCGAGATCAACTGCGGCGACGTCACCTGGAACATCAACGGTTAGGATGTGGCATACGGTTTGAAAGGTGAGGTACTTAAAGGAGGGGGTGGGGTTTTCTACCCTAAAGATGCAGGGGACGTCCTTCCTGGTAGCATGGATGACGTCAGACGCCAACACAGAGCTGACGGACAAATCTTCATCTCTGAAACAAACCAGATTAGATAAGAATAAAACGGATGAATCTTCTGATAATAATATGACTCCTTATAGAAATCCGATGGAAAACGTTCTGGCAAGGATCAGATCTCTAACATTTCTTCAAACCTCTTAAACATAAACCTTCTGATGCTAGTGAGGTCACCTGAGATCCAGGACCAGACTGGCCACCACGCCCGGCTGGGTAGACTTCCCCTCTGGAATATCGTAAAGAAACAGTTTGCAGTCTGAGACCACTGCGAATGCTCGCTGCCAGCCCTTCTTCACGCCGCTGGGCTTCGGGATCTGTCACAAAATGCACCATGAAACCATCATTGGTTCATCTAACCCACATGAAAAGATGAGGAGGTGAAATCTAAACACAAAACCGTTGTTGTGTCGGCCATTTTATTAGAAGCTAGCAGTCCTACCCTGACGTAGCCCTTGTACGCTGTGCCGATGCCCCTCTGGACATCGACGCCCTGCGGCCTCTTGGCCTGCTCCGCTGGGATTGGACAGACAAAGGGGGCGTGGTCTTTACAGGCGACGTGGCAGATAAAGGAGCACACTGAAGACAGATGGAGAACCCAATCGATACTGAGTTTATGGTTCTGACAAATCATCCATTTCAAAATTCCCAGCTTTTCCTTAAATTCTCTTAATAGTGTTTTGGGGAACACTAAAGGATAACTTGTTACATTTGATTCTTCCCACAGTTTGGATATGCTTTCAAAGCCAGAGGAGAAGTCAGATGTTTCGATAATCATGCTAAGCCAGTAGATGGTAACAGAAATGACATCAACCGCAGAACACACTGAGAAAATCTCTCCTTAGGATGCAACTTTAGAACCAAAACCACGTCTAAGTGTGCGTACCTTCGCAGGCGTATCCCTGCCGACTGAGGCCCACCATCAGGGAAGTGCAGTGAGAGCACAAAGTGGGACTGGAGAACGTTTTGATGCTCAGCTGGTGAGCTTTGGGCTGAAAACACACGAGACAGAGGGGTATATTAAAAACGCTCAAGACTTGAAAATAAACCTGAGAAACATCAGGGCTTTAAGGTTCATCTCCAGTTAAAGGTTACAATGGTGCATTTCTCTCTGTGACCCAGATGTTCCTCTAATCATTCCAAGTGATCTTGAAGGTTCTCCAGGAAAACAGCATTTTTGGGTTGGCAGCAAAATCTGAATCTGAATTAGTGTCATTGAGACAATAAATGTTTCCAAGAGTCGTGTTCTTATTTTTGGGGAAAATAGGTCCGAATATCATCAGCAAACAGTAAAAGGGGATGCATCTGCTAAAGATGGAACCCAAACCCATAATAGCTAAATGTGGAGCCCTGAGGAACTACTACAGGCCTTAGGGTTAGAACCAATACACAGATCTCTTAAACCGTCTGTCAAAAGAAGGTAATTCAAAGGACTCAAACTGTTTCAGTTCTGCGGTATCATTTACAGTGGGACAGAAACGGACAAATCCAGCAAACAACTGACACAGAACCTGAGAGTTGCATTCACTTGCAGCTGATCATCAGGTCCATTCCAAGCTTTGAGCTAAAAGCTCTTTACGAACCACCTTCATTGTGATTAAACCTAATTTCTGGCTACAAGTAACTAAACAGCCTAAAGATCCATTTTGAAATGGGTTCCTTATTTTGTCTGGTACCTTTCAACACAGCACCAGTTCCTGCCTTGTCTTTAGGAGGTGTCCTAATACCTGACTGATTCTTGGAGCTTGACAAATAAGTGAAAAATTGGTCAAGGGCCAAAGAAAAACCCTCAGAAAACTTGGAGAACAGCTGATCAAGACCACTTTAAAAAGACTGAAAGAAAGTCTGACAGAAACGAGGTCTGAGTTAGAACCTTTGGTCCACCAGCCAAAGTACTTTCAGCCCCATCAGAACCCTTCAGATATCAGAACAGGTTTGGAGGCGGTATACCTTTGGTGCAGCCAGCGCTGAGCTATGTAAGGTGGGGGAGGGGCTGTCAGGGACCGACGCGGCTTTTCCTTCCTGTTGAAATGAACCAAACTGTTAAACACTTCCAGAAACTAAACCTTTTATATGCTGTTACTGTGGGTAGATGACCTCATTCTCAGAGGCGGAGCAAGGTGAGGGGGGCGTGGTGTCCGACTTCACAGGGGTGGAGTCTAAATCTGCGGTCTGAAAATGAAAGAAAAAGGAGTTTTAGATGGTAACAGAAGTTCTACTGGTCGATCAGGACTTTGGCTCTGATTCTTCTGCTCCAACAGCAGCTGACATTCAGCAGGACTACAGTAACATCTCTACAGGAACTTCATGATGTCCTACAGACTGATGAAGTGAAACTGAAGCACTGAGAATCCACAGATACAGAGACAAGAAAAAACAACAGCATCTATGAGGATCTCCATGTGTGGGAGGAGTTTAATCAGTGGGAGGGGCTATGTGATGTGGGCGTGGCCACTCATTGAAGTCTTACATTTTATTAGTGTACAACTACCAGCTATGATCGAGGTTAGGTGTGACCACTAGAGGGCAGAGAGAGGATTGTTGGGACAGGTGGAGGAACGCTGAAGGACCTGCCGGGAAAAACTTACTTCTTCCCAAAGGGCGAGCAGTGAGGAGGCGGAGCAAAGTGACGCCTCCATGTCACAAAGAGAAACAAGCAATATTTAATTTAGGTCAGTTGTCAGACCTGCTCGGTTTATGATTGGTCAGAGTGTGGAGAGGAGACTTACTCTGAAGGTGAGGTCCGGAGCCAGAGGAGACGTGTTGAAGTAATCAAAGATGGAGTCCTGGAAGTCTGGAAGCTTCAGACCTGCAGAGACAGAAGGGGTTAAAAACAGAACTGGTTTCTAGGTGAACTTCTCAGGAGACTTTTCTCACCTTTATCAGAGCGGGAGCGGCTCTCCTCCACCTCCTTCTTGAGATTCTCCACCTGTTCCACCACGTCCCGTCTCTTCTCCTCAGACTCCTTCAGCTTGCTGCAGATGGACAGAAGAAGCTGGATGAGGCCCCAGGAATTACTCCTGCTGCTACATTAGTTATGGTGAGAGCTCTGGATGTTCTTATTGTGTCAATTAAGGAGCAAAATATCATCAGGTCAGAATACTTTAACCATCGTCTTCCAAAAAGAAGAACTTTAGGCAGATGAACGCATGAATTAGGCAGATCCGAAGTGACTTCCTGACCTCTCCAGGTTGATGTTGGCAGCTTTAACTTTGCGCAGTTCCTCCTGAACCATCTGTTTGGCTTTGAGCTCAGCTTCCAGGGCCGACTGAAGCTCCAGGCGGGCTGACATGTCCAGTTTCTGGCTACGGCGGACCTTCCACAGTGGGTCCTGCAGAGAGAGGGAACGGGGAGAAAAATCCTGAAATGGGTTTAACTGAGCTTCAACAACAAAGTTCTAGCTACCTCCTGGTGCAGATTACTGCATGATCAGCCAATAAGAGCAGCCCATGAAGCCCACAGTCACAAAGGAACATCATGACAGGAGAACTCTCTCCTGGTTTCAGGTTGGTCCAGTCAAGCCTCCTTAGACAATCCAGGTTTCTATCCAGGTTCTTAATGAGCCTGAGTGAAGCATCGTCTGATAATAGAGCAGATCAACACATCCTGACATCCCACGTCTTTCCAGACTCACATTCCCAGAGTTAAGTTCATATCTGTGGAGGTCAGCATTCAGATTAGGAGACTGGAAGGAAAGAACGGAGGTCTGATGATGACACGTTCATGGATGGAAGGATGGATCAATAAAACTGAGATTGGGAATGAAAGTCTGGAATTACAAACAGTTTTCCACCTTATTTATTTCCATACTAATCCAGGCCTGTAAAACATTTCAATCCAGACTTTCCACCCTGCGCAGCAACACCTTCATGTGAAGAAGTATTGTTTTTTATGAATGACCTAAAGACCTGAACAACTCTTCACAGATCGTTGAAACACTCTGTAGCCAAAGATTTCCCCTCAAGGTGACCCAAATGCTGATCAAGAACTTGTTGAAGGATGTTGTAGATGCTGACAGATCCAAAAAGAGTTCCAGGAACTTCAATATTCCCCAGTTCTATTTCCAAACCTTGAGGAACCCCTACAAGAAGATCCAGAACCTTGCACTCAATCAAACTGTGCTATAAATGGTCCACATGCAAGCTGCTAGCCATGCAAGCTTCTTACAAATGAGGCAGAGCGACTCCTCACAAACTCACCATTCTGTCTCCACCAATAGGAGGCCAGGGCTTCTTAGGAGGTGTGGCCACTCCTGACTCAGGCTGACAGGGCGAGTTAGAGAAACACAACCAACATTCAGGAACTACAGACACTGTTAGTGGAGGATGGATGGATGGAGATGAATGCAGTCAGAGCTCCTGTCTAAACGTGTCAAGTTGGTCCAGAGAGAGAAGGTGTCTGAGCTGAAAAGAGTTCTGCTGCTGCCAAACTGGATCGGTGGACCACCATTAGCAGCGACAGAAAAAAGATTTCCAGCATCTCCTTCACAATAAAAGCCTCTCTGTGACTGAAGGGAAACATCTTTAAGCCTTTAAAATATTCAGTCAGTCAGTCAGTCATTTTCTACCACTTATTCCATAGTGGGTCGCGGGGAGCTGGTGTCTATCTCCAGCAGTCTATGGGCGAGAGGCGGGGTCACCCTGGACAGGTCGCCAGTCCATCGCAGGGCAACACACAAACAACCATGTACACACTGATTCACACACCTAAGGTCAATTTAGAGAGACCAATTAACCTAATAGTCACGTCTTTGGACTGTGGGAGGAAGCCGGAGTACCCGGTGAGAACCCACGCATGCACAGGGAGAACATGCAAACTCCATGCAGAAAGACCCCGGGCCGGGAATCGAACCCGGGACCTTCTTGCTGCAAGGCAACAGTGCTACCAACTGTGCCACCGTGCAGCCCTCCTTTAAAATATTATTAAATATTATTATTAAAATATTACCAAAGGTCTGGTCCCCAGGCTGGAACTTCGCAGGG
Source organism: Girardinichthys multiradiatus (assembly GCF_021462225.1). Lineage (NCBI taxonomy): Eukaryota > Metazoa > Chordata > Actinopteri > Cyprinodontiformes > Goodeidae > Girardinichthys > Girardinichthys multiradiatus. The sequence goes on from NC_061808.1 coordinate 1,999,125, forward strand.
TTTCCAGCTCCTCCGTCATCTTGGTGGCCAAGGCCTGCAGGTAGCCTCTAGCGTCTTTCTCATCACTGACCCTGAGCAGAGAAAAAGCAGCAGCTCTGAATGCACAGCTCCCTCTGGTGGACAAAACGTGACAGTTCTAATAAAACCGGCAAATCACCACTGGATGATTTCAGCGATCTGAGCCTCCCAGTGGGCCACGCTCTCCTTCTTGGAAGACAGATCCTGGAGGTCATCTTCCAGCTGCCGGTTCTGAGCTGTTAGGTTGTCAACGAATGAACATAACTGCAGAAGAAGGATCGGATTAGACAGCTAGGGACTGGCAGAACCACATGACAGCTGGAATTTCACAGTGGTTCTGGTTAATGTTTGTTGGATCCATTCACCTTGTCAATCTCCACCGTCAGTTTGCGGTTTTCTTTTGTCAGCATGTTCTTCTCTCTGTCGTATTTCTCCTTCAAAGCAGCAACAGCTTCGTCCATCTCAGTCTGCCTGCAGTCACAAACACATACCTGGTTTAGGACTTCATCCTGATCCAGAACTCTCCTGTCCCTCAGGAGTTACCTGTCCCTGTTGGCTTTCTCCAGCTTGTCTCGGAGCTGCAGCAGCTCCTTGTTGGCAGCAAGCCGCGCCCCCTCAGAGTCCTGCAGGTCCTTACGCAGGTTTTTGATCTCAGTGGAGTGGGCCGAGTCCTTCCTCAGCAGCTCCTCCTCGTAGAACAGGACCTTCTTATCAAGCTCCGCCTTCAGACGGGACAGCTCCTGCTGAGACTCAGCTCCTCCTCCGCCTGTGGCTCCTGCTCCTCGACCCTGCTGAGACTGAAACCACAACTAGGCTGACTTGATTCTGCTGGCACTGAAGACCAAGCTGAAGTTTTTACAGATAACACTGTGGTTCTGTCTTACCCAGCCTGGATCAGCATCTCCTCCTTTCATCAGAGTGATGCCTCTCACCTTTAAGCTCTGCAGCTCAGTCTCCAGCTGTTTGGAGTAGACCTCGCTGTTTTCCCGCAGCTTCCTTTCCTTCGACGCCTCTGCCTTTGCTTCGTCCAGCTTGGCTTCCAGCTGGGAAAACATTAAAAAGTAAAGATCTTATTGTGAAAGGATTGTTATTTAAAGAACAAAACCTAAAGAACAAATAAAAATAACCAGGAAGAGGCAGAGATCTGGTTTTAATAGGATGGAGGAATTTCAATACAGAGTTTTAATAGATAAATTCCTTAGATGTAGAAATGAATCTGTCTGTGTCTCCCTCTGGTGGCTATGAAGAGTAACTGCAGCATACTGACTTGCAGGAATCTAATCTTTTGCATCATATTTGGTTTTAGGCAAGTTTATTTATAAAGCACATTTCATAGCAAGACAATTCAAAGTGCTGTACATGAAAAAAGACAAAGAGACATAATAGGAAAAGACATTACATTGGCATAAAGGTAATTAAATAATTAACAAACATAATTAGAGAATAAAATGAATAAATAGAATTTGATAATAAACAAGTAAAAAAATGAAAAATGTATGATAAAATGATTGATAAAAAAATGAAAGGAAAGTTGGACTGAAAACTTAACTAATAATGTTTAGATGGCCCAGTCAAAGGCCGCTCTATACAAATAAGCTTTTAATCTTGATTTAAAGCAACTTAGGGTTTCAGCGTTTTTACAATTTTCTGGGAGTTTATTCCAGATTAGTGGAGCATAAGAACTAAAAGCTGCTTCTCCATGTTTGGTTCTGGTTCTGGTTCTGCAGAGTAGATTTGAGCCAGAAGACCTGAGAGGTCTGTGTGGTTGATCCACTGACAACAAGTCTGTAATGTATTTTGGTGCTAACCCATTCAGTGATTTATAGACTAACAGAAGTATTTTAAAGCCTATTCTCTGAGCTACAGGGAGCCAGTGTAGGGACTTTAGAACCGGGCCGATGTGCTCCACTTTCTTAGTTCTAGTGAGGATGCGGGCAGCAGCGTTCTGGATCAACTGCAGCTGTCTGATCCACTTTTTAGGCAGACCTGTGAAGACACCGTTGCAGTAATCAATTCTACTAAAGATGAACGCATGAATTAATTTTTCAAGGTCCTGCTGAGACATTAATTCTTTAATCCTGGAGATGTTCTTTAGGTGATAGAAGGTTGACCTTGTTACTGTCTTTATGTTCCTCTGAAGGTTCAGGTCTGAGTCCATCACTACATCCAGGTTTCCAGCCTGACTGCTGGTTAAAATGAGCCTCCTCAAAGAAGTTCAAGAAAAAGTCCAGAAAATTCCCGAAGAAAAACGGATGGTGCCGCTACATCAAGAGTAACATCTATCAGCTTCTGTGACTAATAATTTATAAAAATGTCTCTTATTATGAGTTAACGATTTTTATTTTGAAAAATCTTCATGTGCAGTAATTTATTCTATGGAATAGAGAGGCTTTTATGTTGAAGATAATCTTCAAGCTTTATTTTGAAAGGTACATGATTTCTTCAAGTGGAACCTACTTCTGCAAAAATCTAACCTCCCAACTACAGGCAATTTTATTTTGAAGATTATCTGTAAACTTTATTTTGAAAGTCCAACTAACCTGTAAGTGTGTTTCTGCCAGTTTGATGACTGAAACCTACTCTGGTAATTTTCAATTATGTAACATGCTTTTTAAAATAAGAGACTAAGCCTGTGTGCATTTTATGTTGAAAGTATAAATTAATAACCCAGTAACTTTAGGCCAATAATAAAAAAAAATTGACATACCTTGGAATAAGACTCCTATTTTAAAGTTTCTGTAAACTTCCTTATAAAACTCTATTAATGGATGGTTTAGACCAATCAGGCGTCTGAAACCTCTAGTAATAAGTCAACATATGAGACTGAGTCTCTTATTTTGGAGGGTATGTGTAAAAGTTATTTTGAAATTCTTCGGCCAACTTTTTGCCATCCTCACCTCCTTTCGATTCTTTTCCGTCTTGCGGATCTCCTGTCTCAAGGCGTCCATCTTCTGCAGGAGTGCGTCCATCTCCTCCTCCTTGTCTCGGAGCTGACGGGACAGACGCTGCTTGGAGGAGCGCAGCTCGGCCATCCGCTCCGACAGGTCAGAGAACTCCTGAAGAGCCAGCTTCCTCTGGGAGTGCGCCTCCTTCAGCTCCTTCGTTTGGCTCCTGAGACGTTCCAAGGAGTCAGCCAGCTGCTGCTCGGACGGACAGGAAGTTTGGAAATCCAAGCTGAGGCCGTCTTCGCTTCATAAACAAATATTCAGGGACAGAAGTGGACATAAACCCCAGGATTTACCTTGTGGATGTCTTCCTTCTCCTGTCTCAGGGTCTTCACCTGCTTCTCCAGGGTCTTCAGTTTGGAGGCGGAGCTCTCGTAGTCCTGTCTGAGCGTGACGGCCTCCTCTAGCTGGTGCTCCAGCCTATCAGAATCTGCCACATCACAGGAGAAAGGATCAGGAACGAACCGGGCTAACAGAGACCAGAACACTGATACAGATGGACTGACTGACCTGCCAGCTTCCTCTTGAGCCGTTCGATCTCCTCGTTCAGTTTTTTGATCTCTTTGTCCCGGGCCAGAGTTCCTCCTCGAGCCGGAGCCTGCAGGGCCTGAGTGGACTCTGAGGGGACAAAGATGGACCGGGATCAGGGACGAGTAGAACAGGAACGATGCAGCTCCTCCAGACTTCCTGAGATGTTTGACCCACCTTGCAGCTTGCGGTTCAGCTCCTGTTTTTCCTGCTCCAGGCGGCGGATCCTCTTCTCAAACGCCTCCACTTCCTGCCCACCGCCCCCGTCTGGCTCCGTCCGAACTCCCAGCGCCGCCCGGCTGATGGTGATGGTGCTGCGGTCGGAGAAGCAGCTGTCGGTGGTGAAGGTGAAGCCAACGAAGGGGAGGTGCTGCCCAGTAAAGCCGGTATGGGACACTGGCGGTCCGATGTCCTGAAGACACAAAAAAACACAACCAGAACCATGAACCAGATGTGAAGGATTTATTAAAGGTTTTGGTTGCTGTTCTGCTCCCGGTCCTCACCGGGTTCTTCAGCACATCATCGTCCACGTCGAAGTTGGAGGTGTCGGTGGGCGACGACACGTCTGGGATGTACGGGGCCTCCGCAGAGTGGATGTTGTCCCAGTCAATGCTGCTGAAGAACGGGTGACTCTTGAAGTCCGAGATCCCGTTCAGTCCGAGCCGGCGTTCCCGGGAGCAGAGCAGGCGCTGGATCAGATCCTTGGCGTCTTCCGAGACGTCGGTCACATGGGAGGGGAACTGGAAGCGCTCCTGGAAACCAGAGAACAGGCAGTCAGCTGAGAGGAAGGAGGACCAGAGGAGAGGATGAGCAGAGTGAGACTCTGTCCACTGAGGGACACGCTCCGGTTTAGAAAAAAAGGAAGTAGGACGGGAGTCTGGAGACAAACAGGTAACCTGGAAACGGCAGCAGAGGACAGGAAGACGCGTCTAACAGTAATCTGATTACTTCACTGGGTTCAGACATATTTCCTGTCTGTTTCAGATAAAAGCCAACAGCTGACATGAAGACTTTCAGCATCAGATATTTCTCATGTGGACAACATGACAGTGACTAAAAGGATGGAAAGATTCTTCTCAACTAATCCAGAATGAACAGGAACCCTGACTTTAGAACCTCTCAGTTTCCACTGACAGCAGAGAACAGGGCTGGTTCTGACCTCGTGGTTCATGATCTTTCCGTAGGTTTCCACCAGTGACTCGGCGTAGAACGGCGTCTCTCCGTACAGCATCTCGTACATGCAGACCCCCAGAGACCACCAGTCGCATTCGGGACCGTAGCGACCCATCCCGTCCTCCATCGCCTGCAGGATCTCTGGGGAAATGTAGTCTGGAGTTCCCACAGCCACAGAGGACTGTACCTGCAGGGACCAGAGAGGAAGAAGAGTCGTCACAATCCAGCTGCAGATGTCAGTTGGAATGACCCACTGATGTTAAAACTAACGCCACCTTATAGTGAAAGAGTTTCTTTATTGTAACGTTTTAGTTTCAAGAATCACGATGAACCCTCAACAAATAATTAGAATCAGAATCACTTCTGAGCTTCACAGAGATCAGCGATTAGAAACGGCCCAATCAGAGCCTCCACTATCAACACATTCCCACGCAACGCTCCCACTCAGCGTTCCCATGCAACGTTCCCACGCAACGCTCACATGCAACGTTCCCACTCAACGCTCCCACGCAGCGTTCCCACGCAACACTCCCACGCAACACTCCCATGCAACGTTCCCACTCAACGCTCCCACTCAGCGTTCCCATGCAACGTTCCCACTCAACGCTCCCACGCAGCGTTCCCACGCAACACTCCCATGCAACGCTCCCATGCAGCGTTCCCATGCAACGCTCCCATGCAGCGTTCCCACTCAACGCTCCCACGCAGCGTTCCCATGCAACGCTCCCATGCAGCGTTCCCATGCAACGCTCCCATGCAGCGTTCCCATGCAACGCTCCCATGCAGCGTTCCCATGCAACGCTCCCATGCAGCGTTCCCATGCAACGCTCCCATGCAGCGTTCCCACGCAACACTCCCATGCAACGCTCCCACGCAGCGTTCCCACGCAACGCTCCCACGCAACGCTCACATGCAACGTTCCCACTCAACGCTCCCACGCAACGCTCCGACGCAGCGTTCCCACGCAGCGCTCCGACGCAGCGTTCCCTCTCAACGCTCCCACGCAGCGTTCCCACTCAACGCTCCCACGCAATGCTCCCATGCAACGCTCCCATGCAACGTTCCCACGCAGCGTTCCCATGCAACGCTCCCACGCAGCGTTCCCTCTCAACGCTCCCACGCAGCGTTCCCACTCAACGCTCCCACGCAACGCTCCGACGCAGCGTTCCCACGCAGCGCTCCGACGCAGCGTTCCCACTCAACGCTCCCACGCAGCGTTCCCTCTCAACGCTCCCACGCAGCGTTCCCACTCAACGCTCCCACGCAACGCTCCCATGCAACGCTCCCATGCAACGCTCCCACGCAACGCTCCCATGCAACGCTCCCACGCAACGTTCCCATGCAACGTTCCCACGCAGCATTCATGTCAAAATCCCTCATTCTAAAGCAGAAACAGAAATATTCGCTATGAAGTTCTGTAAGGAAGGAAGGAGAGACGGACAGAGGGAGTAAAGAAAGGAGGGAGGGACAATCAGACAGACGAAGGAAGGATGGATGTTTCAGAAAGATTTATTTTTCATATTAAATCTTATTTATTTCTATTTTTCCAGACAAGTAAAACACTGAAAACTCATCCCAGACGGTCCAGGAACTCTGTGCTGAGCCCTACAACTTAAATTAGTGAATCGCTTTAAAGTTGAAATGGGTCACCTACCATCATGCTGATTTTATTAATTGATTTTATTCAATGATGTACATTATAACCGTGATGGGTCCAGAACCTCTGTCTTGGTTTTACTGGATCTCAGTGCTGCGTTTGAAAAAGTTGATCATAACTTCCTGATTGACAGGCAGAAAAATGGGCGGGACTGTCTGGTACTGGGCTAAACTGGTTCAGATCTTATTTGGCATTCTGGGTGAAAATAAATTGTGGGGTTCCTCAAGGGTCCATTTTCTGACCACTTTAATTTAACATCTATATCAGGTCCTCTCGTCTCGTCTATATGATCTAATTGGCTCAGATTGTAGAGTACAACACCTCCTACCCTATACTGACGACACACATCTTTCACACATCACCTCAGCTTAACGCAGACAAGACAGAAATCATTGCTTTAGGTTCTAAAATGTGAGGATCCGGATCAGCGCTCAGATAGATTCCATGGGGTTAAAGACCACAGAGCTCGCAGGAAACCTTGGTGTCGTTTCAGAATCGGGTCTAAATTTGAACAAACACGTAAAGTCTGTTACTAAATTAACTTCCTACCATCTGAAAACCACGCCAGTAGAAAGGATTTCCTGTCACAACAAGACACAGAAAAACTGCTGCCTGGTTTTATTTTCAGTAGGTTAGCTTACTGCAACAGCTTCTTTACTGCGCTCTGCAAAAAAAAAATCAATCTGACCAACACCAGGTATATGGATCATATCAGAACCAGTTCCTAAATCGCTGCAAAGAATACATTTAAGGTTCTGCTGCCAGTCCATGAAGCTCTAAATGGTCCTGGGATGAAATACATTTCTGAGTTGCTGGTCAGGTAGGAACCATGTTGACCCCTCAGGTCTTCAGAGAACTGCTTACTCAGTGTTCCCAGAACCAGAACTGAACAATCTGAGGGAGGCAGTGTTTAGTTTCTAGGCTCCTCAGATCTGGGACAAGCTCCCTGAAAACCTGAGATGTGCAGATTGTTGGTTCCTTTAAATCAGGACTGAAAACATTCTGGTTTATAGCTGCTTTGGATCAAAGAATCTGAAGTGAGGGACTGAAGACTAGATGTAAAACGAAACTTTAGTCCAAAGCAGGATCTAAATTTGCCGTTAATATCTGAATTTATTTCGTCTTTCCCTCTAAAACCCTTTGGATTGTCTTGTGTATGAACGGTGCTACAAACATGAACCTGCCTTGCCTTATTCCTCACGGCTTGTGTACAATGCATGTTTGACGCTGGCGTTGCTGACTGACAGGCAGGAAGCAGCTTACCGTGCCGTCCTCCATCATGCGCAGACACGAACCGAAGTCCGCCAGCCGGATGTGACCGTTGACATCCAGCAGGACGTTGTCTGGTTTGATGTCTCTGGAAAGACAACATTGTCACAGTTTCAGGCTGTTCACACACTACGAGCAAACGAACCACTGAACGCTCCACTAGGGGGCAGCATTTTGAGCAGGTGTCTAATAGGGTTTGAAAAGCAGCAGCTCCAAGAAGGAACATGAAGCCTGAGCAGGAACAACAACAATCACAGGAGAACCACACATTTCCTGCCTGTGACTAACACAGAACCTTGGGAACATGTGTGGGAACACCTGAGCATACCTGTGGATGTACTGCTGCTGGTGGATCGAATGGATAGCCAGAACCATTTCTGCTACGTAGAACTTGGCCATGTCTTCAGGAAGACGGTCCTCAAACTTACTGAGCAGCGTCAGCAGGTCCCCGCCCACGTAGTAGTCCATCACCAGGTACTGCAGAACAGGAACACACTCCATTAACAAGTCCCACTGACGCGCTGAGACCTTCAGATTACCTAAAAACCTACCAGGAAGTTGTCGTCCTGGAAGGCGTAATGCAGAGTGGTGATCCACTGACTGTCCCCTTTCACCAGGACATCCCGCTCCTCCCGGAAACACGCCGTCTGCACAGAGAACACGTCAGCATCACACGCGACGTGATGAGGAGGAGGAGGAAGGTTGGACTCACCTCGGCTCTCTTCAGCATCTCCCACTTATTGAGGATCTTCATGGCATAAACCCGCTCAGTGTTCTTCATCTTCACCACGGCAACCTGCAGGGATGGAGGAGATGTCAGAGAAACTCGTATCATGCAGCAAGACAGAAAATAAACAAAAATGCTCGGTTAAATTTAGAGAAATACAAACATTTCCTCTAAAGGAGGCATCATAAGCAAGTTTCAGACGGTTTGTTAAAAAGTGTTTTAGTTCTTTTATTACTTTGAATAAACAGTTTTTGGTTTAATATAACACAAGCTGCTTCCTGCAGAACGTAGGACCAAGCCACTTCCTCTGCGGCATCGTTAAACCGCTTCCTACCCAACAGGCAGGAAGTGTCTACAGCCCCGGTCTCCATTTCCAGTCCTTGGTTTTCCTGCAACAGAGATGCATCTCAGCGGCTCATTTCCTGGCCTTTGTAGAACTGGATGACATTCTGGAGAGGGGCGTAAACATGTTCCTTCCCAGGATTTGAGTCTCTTTTGGGCTGATCTTATCTTCCCATCAACTCATTGCTGAAGAAAAGCATCCCCGTAGCATGATGCTTCCCCCACCATGTATTAAACAAAACGTTCAGTTAGGGAGCACGCTATTCCACACATTTCCTGCCTGGTTTGCTGCAAACTGCAACAAAAATCAGGCCTCCTAACTTTCTTTAATCAGTTCTGCTGCTCTTCCAGAGGTACCACCAGCAGTTGTCCTGTGGACCATTTCTACCACCTGAGCTGTGGACCACTGCAGCTCCTCCAGGGCCTCTTGGCTGCTTCTCTGCTCTCCCTGAGCTGTCTGCTAGGTTCCTTGGTCTCCACGATGCTGTTCTCTAATATTCTAAGAAAGGTCTGAGCCAGAACCAGAACAGCTGCAGTTAGTCTCAGATTAAATTAAACCCAGTAGAACTCAGCGGGTCTGCAGCTGGAAAACATTTTATTTCCTGCTACTTCCTGGATATCGGGGAACTTCTGAGGGAAACAGGTTGGATTTTATTAAGAGTCGGGGGAGTTTATCACACATGGAGAACATCTTTCAGACTTGTTCATGTCCATCACCTCGTGACCCGTCCAAACTGCTTAGAGTTGGGCTGTCAATGAAACACAAGGAAGTGAGGAAGGAGATAAAATGTGGAATTACTTGTGCAAGGTTCTGTAGATTCATGTTCTGGACCTAATCCCCAGACTCATCCTTCCTTCTGAAATGTTTCACACTGGTGTAAACTGGTTGATAACTGGACGATGCACGAACCTTTCTCCACTGCTGGTTAACAAACAGAGCGGAGCAAAGCATCACGTCAGTCCTCCTCATGGTTCAGGTTTTTAGGTATATTTCGTTTTGTTTAACCTCTTAAGGTTTCCGTGAAGTTTGTGCCCAAATCTGAGGTTTTCTCAGAAAACTATCTAAATAATCATGTTAATAATGATATGTTCCAAGTGATAATTCAGGTCTTCCTTTGCTGCTGGTTGAGAGACTCCTGGGTGGATTGTGACTAAACTGTGGACTCTGAGATCTCATGCTGGTTCTGACTAGAAGCCGTGTGGAGAACAGCTGACACCCAGTTCTGAGATGACACCATTTTGTGGAGTCGGTTTACTTTCTGATTCAACTGCCTGTAGTTTGTCTGTGTTCATAGTCGAGGTTTATTTCAGCTTTGAGCCAAGATTCTGTGGGTACCACACATGATGTTTAACTAAGGGAACTAACAGTAACGAAAGCAGAAGAAAGAAGTTAAATTCGTCCTCCAGTATCGGGGGATGGGGCTGCAGAGGTTTACTGATCTTGAGTAGTTTCAGTTTTACAAATTCTTTCTTCATTCCGTCATTGAAGAGCTTCCTGAAGTCTTCCTCTCGTGTCTTTGGGAATAAAACTAAAATGAAAGCTGCACGTTCAGAGCAGCTTCACTGCAGGGCTGTGCCTTTAAGATGTTTTGGTGAACAAAGGCAGCCACACCTGGAATACCGGCCCGATCACAGCTCAGGACGGCTCCTGGACCGCTCAGAGAATGCTCACTCAGGGAGGAATCGTGTGTTTGTGAGAACGATGTTCCTCACAAGTGTAGTAACACGGTCCTGAGAGTGTGTTTGAGTCCTGAGTTGGCGTGCAGGTGTGGCTGCGGCACACCTTTCCTCTGGAATGTGGGCGATGCACACAAACAGCAGCAGCAACATGGATCGGCTGGTTGCACAACGGAGGGTTCAGCAGCACAGCGACGTTCCTGAGTGAATAAAAGCTGAGGAACCTGCAACCAACAGAGGAAAGCTGCAAACTGCAGTCACACTTCCAGCAGCTTCAGTCTGAACAGGAAGTCCAGGAAACTCCTGCTGGATCTGATCCCATCTACATCCTTCCTATTGTGAGGAATTTTGAATGAAATCCAAATCTATGGCATACCCAAAGGAAATTAGGAGCTGGTCTACAAAAACAGTAAATACCGGTCTTCTAGTTACAGATATTAACCTCCATCTGAGCTCGTTTCCTAGAATCAGAGACATGAAAATGATTCTGAGTAAAGTATTCTGTAAAAAACATGATCAGAGCCAATCAGAGCACAGCCTGCTGCCCTGCAGAGTTCAACATGGAAACAATAACTCCTAAAGCCAAGCAGAGGATAGACTTCCTTTAGAAGAGTGAAGCTGTAGCTGTATCCTGGAGAAGTAGCTCCAGGGTGACAGACTGGATGACACAGCAACATGCAGTCAGACTTCTGGTTCAGGACTTCTCTAGGGCTCTCCATGACCCACTAGGACCCGGCTGGATCACAGAGAGTGTGAAGGCAAGTCCTGCTCTCTTCTCCAACCCAACTAGTCTCTTCTGCCTTCCCAGCGTGCTCTAAACATCAGGTTCACCTTCCCACCAGAATCCATCAAGCGACACCAATGATCCCACCACCTAACCTCCCCGACCCCAACAGGGCTGCTGTTACTCTGTCAGACGGCCTCAGAATGCAGCTCTGCGTTAAAAGAAGACACCACACAAGCCCACCGTCATCACCGGCGGTCCGAAGGCCCGCTTGACGGACCCTCCACCTCCATGCTCCGACAGGACCCCGACATGCTGCCCCCACCATGACTTTACTAGACAAGATTTCTGTTTACTCAAAACACTCGATTATCAGGTTCCACAGGAGAGGAACCTGATGTACCTGAAAGGTGAGGAATGTCTGTGGGTGTGAATACTTCTGCAACATGCAATACTTACTGTTAAGGATGATCAATACATCTGAATTAATAGGGGGGGTTGTGTCATGTGACAGAGATAGTGATCCAGCGCAGGACTGGGGGGGTGTTTAACTGAAGCAGAGAAGCCATGTCAGCGGTCATGAATGCATTATTAATATCAGAGATCGGCCCGAAGTTTCACATCGGTGCATCACTACCAATTATAGTGTGATGTCATAATAAAGATCAAAACTTTTATTCTTTATCGTCTCAACAGAGTCTGACCTGCTTAACTCATGGCAACAAGCCCAGCAACAGCTGGTTTTAATCTGACAGATAATGTACTGCAATAATCAATATGATCAATATTTCTAAGACGTTCTAAACAAATCACCTGAAAATAAGGATCTTATGCCAACGTGTGTTTAATTGTAGTTTGCTGTTTAATGGTCCTCATCAATAAATATCTGGGTGGATTAGACTCCCAGCTACAGCAGCTGTTTGTGCACAGGACTGTCCTCAGATCAGCCAACTTCTGTTTCTTCTGCAGCAGAAATCTTGTTGCATGAAAGGTTTCTGTGTTTACACACCAGGGCCAGTTGCCCTGTCTGGACTTTGACCGTGTGCAGGAGAGTAACTGCAGCTCTGCAGTCCAAAACAAACAAGCACATGTTCTGCTCAGAGTTCACCGACCATCCTGATCAACAGCACATATTCTGGTGCAGAACCTATACAAGGTTCTATCATCAGGTGTGGTTACCAAGACTTTTAAATATGCCACCTACAATCAAAAATCTAGCCTGGACTCCACTGTTCTGTTCTGGTGGGGTCCAGAACTGAACGATGGTTTAGATGAGACCAGGCTGAGGGAACCTTTTCTACTGGTCAAATAGTTTTTGATCCTCCTCTGATGCAGTGCCACGTGGAGTCCCACAGGGCTTGATACTTGGACCACTACTAATTTCCTGCTTCTCCTGCCCCTGGGTTTAAATCTTAGAAAGCACAAAATCTGATAATGATGCAGATAAATGCGACCCTAAAACAGCAGGATGAGCACTCCATGCAGGCAATATCTGATATTCATCAGGACGTGGAAGCTCGGACTGCTCGCTTTTTATATTCCTCTGTTCAGCACTCGGCCCAGTGTTAGCTGTTTATAAACTGGTTTTAAACTTTCAATTCAATTCAGTTTTATTTCTATAGCGCCAATTCACAACACATGTCGTCTCAAGGTTCTTCACAAAGTCAGGTTCATACATTCCAATTAATCGTAACCATTGAACAGTTCAGTCAGATTCAGTTATTTATTCAAATTGGATAAAAAGTTTTTCTATCTAAGGAAACCCAGCAGATTGCATCCAGTCAGTGACTTGCAGCATTCACTCCTCCTGGATGAGCATGTAGAGACAGTGGAGAGTCACATGTAGCTAGAAGTTTCACAGCTCCAGACTTGATTCTTTTGTAGCAAAAATGGCTGCTGCTGAAATGTGTAGAAGTTCTTTTATTTCCACCTGTCTGACACATACTGGGAAACTTTTCCAAGGTTTCATCCAAAACAAAGCAAGGCAAGGATGTAAGGAACACTAGGAAGTAAAGACACAAGGAAGGAGAGGAAGGAAGGACATAAGAAAGGCAAGGACACAAGGAAGGGAGGTAGGTAAAACACAAGAAATGAAAGAAACAAAAAGAGTAAGCAGAGAAGGAAGGAAAGACATAAGGAAGGGAAAGCGTAAGGAAAGGAGGTATGACGGAAGGAAAGAAGGGAGGGACTAAGGAAGGAAGGAAGGAAGGAAGGAAAGATAAAAGTAAGGCCACAGAGAAGAGACAAAGGAGAGATGAAGATGAGGAAGGAAAATAAGGACACAAGGAAATATACCAGGAATGAAGGAAGGAAAGAAAAAAGGAAGCAAAGACACAAGAGGGGATACAAGTAAGGCCATACAAAAGGGAGAAAAGAGAGAAGTAAAGAGATTAGGAAGGAAAAAGGACACAAGGAAGGAAGAAGGAAGTATACAAGAATGCAAGGAAGGAGAGAAGGAGGTATATGAGGAAGGAAGGACACAAAGACATCAGAAAGGACACAACATTTAGACAATAAGATAGGGAAGAAATCTAGAATTTAAACATTTTTCAACACTCTTACTTTCCTTTTCCATACTCACCAGACCTGGAACATACTGAGATAAAACTCCAGATCTTTCCAGACCATAATGAAACACCATGACCCGGATCAGGAAGTCTTACCTCCCCAAAGGCTCCTCGTCCAATCACCTTGAGCATCTCGAAGTCGTCTCTTTTGAGCCGCATGTCCTTCACTCTGCTGGTGAACGGTTTCACTGCAGACAAAAAAACGGACGTTTTTACCTCAAACGTTCAGAAAAACACCGAAAAACAAAGATCTGAAACCTGGAGACACTAAGACCCTGCAGACCAGCAGCTCCTCCGCATCTTTAATTCATCTGATCTGGGATCAGATTTATCTGGGTCACACACTGACGGAGAGACCAGAATAGAAAACACATCACAGCAGAGACAGCAGCCTGAGGAACTGAGCCTGAGACCAGGTGGAACCTCCAGAACCAAGTGGTTGAAGTTCTTCAGCATCAGGGGTGGGGCTCAGACAGCATCCCGGTCTAATCCAATCCAGATTCTGGTCCTGATCCAGGCCCTGATTGGTTGTTTATGACGTGACAACCAGGTTAACATCAGACTTTTTAGCTTCACGGAGATGGATTTCTGCTGCATCACCATGGCAACACGTGATGAAGCCTGCCCTTCATGTTTAGATTAAAGCGTCTGGAAAAGACGGCACTCCGCCACAGAACCAGAACCAAACAGCATTTAAATGCCACCAAGCAGCAAGTCTTCACTGATGTCTGAATGAGTTACAGCCCTCAAAACATCTACAGATGTTTGCATCGCCCAACGACAAGCAGCTCCACTCAGACGTTAATTTATACTCATCATCGGCAGAAACGTCGCGTTAATTTGAGGCTTTTAATGATTTTAGTAGAACTGATTATAAAACATTCAGCCGCAGTGTCTCTTAAAACACAAGAACTGGGTCCAAAGGTTCTTGTTTTTAGGATCACATCTCTACTTACGTGGTCAAATATATACATACACCCCCATTAATGTTTGCTTCCAACAGTCCAACAGGTTAGAGGTCCGAACCATTCAAGAAACCTAATGGTAGCACGTGTTATGCAGTCCAAAACCAGCTTGGAAGTGTGTTTAGGACTATTGTTCTGGTGGAACTGCAAACTGGGTCCAAGGTTCAACCTCCCAATGACTCAAACTGTCATGCTTAGAAGAAAAAGTTCAGGAACCACCAACATGTCCTCCATAAACTCGAAGATGCTGAACCAGTTTCACTTTCCACGCTGAAGCCAGTTTTAGATCATCATGGACCGAGAGGCTGATGCCAAGAAAGAAGCTCCTGGTCCTAAATCAACATGTTTGAGTTGGACAAGACGGATGTTTGGAGGAGTCAAGATAAAGCCCGGACCATCTGTCAAGCATGGTGGTGGAGGCATCATGCTGCAGTGTTGTTTTGCTGCCAGTGGTCCTGATGATCTGATGATGAAATGAAGGAGTACGACCTCCAAAATCTTCAACTTCATCTCAGACCAACAGCTAGATGGTTAAAACTTGGAGGCAGCCTGGTGTTGAAAACAGGACGGTGATCCCAAACTGGTTTTGAACTGGTTAACACAGGCTAACATTACATTTCTGAATTGGTTTTCCCAAAGATCCAACCACAACTCTGTTGAAAAGCCCTGACCTGTCACTAAAAGCCGGGTCTGTGCCAGTAAACCGGACCAGAGCCATCAAACGTCAGCCAGGATGATGTCAGAAGCTTGGCAAGAAGGGTGAGGTTGAGATAAAGCTTGCTCAGAGAAATTCAACCCAAAATCATTGGAGGTGTATGTATATATTTGAGCCTGTGTGCATATTTTCATCCTGTTTGGATAAAATGCTCAATAAATCTAACTTGTTCACAGTTATTGATAAAATCCTTACGGTTTACACTGTGTCATGATTCCAGCCTGGAAAAAAGAACGGTTCAAATTCATCATTAAAGGTCAAAGTTAATATGACCTTCCTCCATCATGTGTGGACCTTCCTTCCCACTAATCTGGATATAGTCTATTCAGAAGATCCATTATGGATTATGAACAGATAAATCTCTGCTCCTGAAATCACAGCCGAATTGATTTGATTTTCCTTGCTGTAACCTTCATCATTCAACCCATTTGTCCGACAACATCCTGCTGAGGACATGATGTTCGGTTCTCCTTCATTTAAACTATGAAATGACATCAAAATGTCCTAAAACTCCTAATTTTCTTTAAGTTGACAGGAACTAATCAGAATCTGACTGTCAGAGACGCAGAAACATCAGAGACTTATTAAGCAGCTCGTGGATCCAGGTCATTTAAATCGGGACAGACTCTGAAACAGGGTCAGACTGAACCAGGCCAAACTGGGCCACCAAGCAGCTGCAGCCTCCACTCTCAGCTCTGCACTGAAAGTTGTGACTCGATCTGTTTGTGTTCAACCGGGGTCCGAACCATCTCCACTTGTTGGACCAGCATTTTCTCCTACAGGTTACTGAAAGTGCTCTGGAAGGAGCCTGGATCTACCTTAGACCAGCAGCAGGAACAGGTGAAACCTCAGATTCCCTGTGAGGATCTCTACCTGTAGCCTCCTCTGAAAATCATGGAATCTATCTCCTCAAACTCCTCTGTGATTCAAATGATTTAAATATATCATTAGAGGCTCAGTTAGAAACCTCTGTGGTTCCTCTTCTGAACTGAATGCTCTCTTCCTTTCTCCCAGAACCACACCCACAGATTGTCCAAGGATCCCAGAACAGTTCTGATATTTCCCACCTAAAAGCTGACTGAAGGTCTCTCCTAAACTCCCATCCAAGCTCATGTAATTTCCTTCAGGTCTGCTGGACAGTTTTAGACCCTAGCAGGAAGGCTGCAGAACCCTTCCAGGACCATCCTGGAAGTAAAGCATCCTGCATCTAGCAGCATCTTTGCAACCACCCTCAGGTATTCCTGACCTGGTCTGTGTGCACCTGGGCGTGTTCTGTGAGAAGAGCCGGTTCTGGTCTCGGTTCTTACCCCAATTCAGAAAGTCTGTGATGTGCTTCTCCCTTTTCAGCGGGGAGTTGGAGCACTCCGTGTAGAGGCAGAGCAGCAGGTCCACCAGCGCCTCCACACTCAGACATCCCGCCTCTCTCTGCTCCAGCAGCAGCTCCTCCAGCCGCCTCAGCCGCTCCTGAGCCGACATCCTAACAGAGAAGGTCGGTCTTCTCTCCCGATGAGATTCCCACGGCCGCCGCCCGTCCTTGTGACCGAGTCTGGGCCGCCGCCGAGGCTCCGCTTCCTGCCGAGGCTGCTAGCAGCAGCTAGCCCGTTAGCTCCGGGAAAACATTCCCGACATTTTGAGCCGCCGGGACGTCGCTGAGTTCTGGCTCGGTTAGAGCAGCCCCGTCGCGTCGTGAACCGAACAGCCTGGAGGCCCGCGGATGTCCGCCCTGCACATCGGCTTTAATCCGGTAAATCTGGACTTTCCTCTCAGAAATCGGGACGTCGGGAAAAGCGTCGACTCTCAGGCTGAGCGCCGCAGCTTCATCTCCGCTGGTCGGTCTATCAGCCCGAGAACAGAACCAGGAGATCCGAACCTGACCCGACGGCACTCAGGACGTCTGTCAGAATCGGGTGGCAGCGTACCGGGGGCCTCCAAGCGGGTTTTGGCCAGTTTGAGGCGCCTGCCGGTGTGGCTGATCAGTGGGAATATGGCTGAATCCAGGTCGGATCATCCAGAACAAGATTAACACAATGAGCCTCATTTCCGGTCAAAAGAGCTTCACAATAAAATCAGCCGCAATTATTTCAAGCGACCCGAGGGGCCTGAGGGCCCAAGCAGACTTTGTTTTGGTTTATGTTTGATCATTTTATTGTTTCAACACAACTTGTTTTAGTTAACCAGTGAACCAACAAATAATTCAACTGACATTAGTCCCTTCACATTATTATTAATATTATTTAGACTTTTGTTATTGCTGCCTCCCTTTGTGCCACTAATAATGGGCTTTCTCTGGGTACTCCAGCTTCCTCCCACAGTCCAAAAACATGCAAGTTTGGTTAAAATGTCTCTAAACTGACGTAGGAGTGAATGTGTGTATGGTTGTTTGTCCTCTGACTCTCTGAGTTGCCCTGCGATGAACCGACGACCTTTTTAGGGTGTACCCTGCCTCAACCAGACCGACCGAGATAGGCACCAAACGACCCACCGGTTTAAATGAATGGATTACTGGTGCCTGCCATAACAATGAAGGCATTAACCTGCCATCAAAACAGTTAGTGATAGGGACTTTCAAAATAAAGTTCATAGCTGTTCTACAAATTAATAGCATCAGTTGATCATGTTGGGTTTTCAAAATAAAACGTAAAGATATTCTTTAATATAAAGCTTTAAATTTGAATACTAAAATTTTAAATACTAATAAAACTAAACCAGTCAAGTAAAAGGGATTATGTTGCACTTTCAAAATAAAGCTTACTTGTAGTTTCTAAATAAAAGCTTGGAATTTTGCTAATATAGGTTCTACATTAAAAAAAAGAGATGTTAGCCCTTCAAAATAAAGCTCACACAGTCTCTTCAAAATAAAAGTCTCAGGTTTTCATGAAAATAGATTATTACAGACTGAGGGTTAACATAACTAATGGATTTAAGCCAAATGTGACATTAAAATCTATTGGTCTTTCAAAGTAAAGCTCACAGACACTTTTAAAGATAAACATTTTGCTTTTTTATCGTTTACTTTTTATAAATATAGATTCCTAATAGGCTTTAAACACTAAATTTGATTTATGCTCATTAACCCAGTTTCTGTCCACTCGATGTTAACCCTGTCTATGAAGATCCAACCTACATTCCATGTGTCTCATATTAGACCGGTCAGGTCTCAGGCAAATGCTTTGTCATTTTGTTTGTCTAAAAAATGTTTTTAGTCTATTCCCACCAACAAGAACGATCCATTTAAGAAGATATAAGGTTTGTTGTGAAAATCTCATCCTAAAAAGTTGCAAAACATGTTCATTTGCCTCAGCTCCATTTGCTGGAGGGCCAAATTTGCACCATCCCTGTGATAGCATACAGTCAAATTTAGACAGTATAGACAGTATGCTATCATAGTCATAGCCAAAAAGTGTTCACTTATTTTTTGCCACTCACATGGTGTGTTGCAATAAATACCAGCAAATGTAATGAAATGTGGCAGTAAACTACAAACACACCATTATGGAACCCTTATTATTGGATTTATTGTTTCAGTTCTGCAATTACATACATTTTATTGCCTTTCTGACAAGCTTATATTTTAATAAATTCTAAGAAGTAGACACACATACATGTAGATCATAAAAATAGTCAATATGATTCATAGAGAAGCTCAAAGCTCTTGGTTTTTTTTTTGTTTTTTTTTTCACTGTGGTGCATAAAAACGTAGTTACTGGTTTCTATTTCATGCTCTTATTGTGAAGGCTCAAATCCAGTAGGCGGAAGTTGGTGCCTGCTGTTGTTCCTATAAATACATATTCGTCTCTCCCAAAAAAACACGCATGCCCCTCCCGCCTGCACCGGAAATGCTCCAGATACATGACGTCATGTGGTGATTGACAAGAGCTGGGAGAGAGTGGTACCCCCCCCCCCCCTCCCCACACACACACACACTGACATCATCACGTGACATCATAGTAAGCAAGTATGTAAACAAGAAGCTTGTTGTTGTTTTTCGGACTTACAGTAACTGAAACACACCCGTTAGAATACAAATAAAGTATTTATCGCACTATTTAAATGTTTAAATGAAATGAAATGAAATGTTTTAAATTTTATTTAGGATCTTAGTCCATATTTGACCTGAAGCTCATCTTGTAGAAAGTGCTGTGACGGGACAAATATATCACATGTACCACATACCGTTCTTGACACAGTCTCATTGATTGATTGCATGATCTGTGATGTAAACAACAGATTCACAAAATGAATACATTTATTAATGAAACAGATATAATGAGGGGAACATCAGTGAAAAGAAAAACACTTTGAGTTCAGTTAAAAGATATCTGCAGGTTATTTGGATTAACTAAAACTAAGAACTGAGATCATTTTGTGACACAAAGATTTTTATTCTTTTATGAAAAGCAAAACTGCTGCATGCAAAATAAGAAGCAAAGCCGTCAAAAAAGGAAGGATTTTTATTATAGAACTGTGCAAAATAGGAACATTTGATTTTAGTTGTGAATCTAATCAAGCTGGGACCTCACATTTGTGTATTTAATTACAATGAAAGTTTATTGAGGTAACCCATCCCACAACATGGTTCGATAGATAGTTTTGCTCTAAATAAAGTGTCATCTATTGGTTTAATTTTTCCATTTTATTTTAGTAGATGGAAAATATGTCAAACTATTTGTTTTACCATCACTGACCACCAGAGGGAGCTAGACTCCGAACGAGCTCAGGGTGGTGGCAGATTCTCCGAACTTTTAGCCTCAATCCAAAAAAACACGTTTTGATGCTATGACTGGTTTAAAAACACAGACATTAAAAAGCCCGTTTTTTAACCTCAACAGAAATTCTGACCATGACCGCCTTTGTCTGTACCTGACACCTGTCCAGGTGTAGACAGATTTGAGGTGTAAATGTTTCTCCGCTGTCAGAAAGCAGCTTCTCGGTGGTTTAGTTGTTGAAGTTAAATAACCTCAACACCAATAAATGACGTATATTTGTATTCCCAAGACTACAGCAGAGGTGTGTCTCGTTGACCCTTTTCTCCGCATAAAACTCAGTTTCATTTTCATGTGTTTGTGGTTGGTCATACATATCAGCCAAATTCATTTCTTAACGGGTCTATAGCAATAAAAATAAGCTTTAGACGATTTATCTACACTAAGCTTCCTTAGATTTAGAACCATTCTGTGACGTAACTTTGCTGTAATGGATGCAACTCAATAAAGGATTAAAACATTTAGCTTTTTTATGGGGATTTAAATAATTTTGTTAAATTTGCCAACCAACAGATTTCTACTTTGAAATACCTCTGTTTCACTCATAGGGATTAGATTTTAAAGATTTCACTGAAAAGTCACACTGACAAAATGGTCATTTTTTTTTCTCTGCCATAAAGTAATTAGGACCAATAAAAGGCAATTTCTGCCTGAAATGACACACAAGAGATTTTAAATGTCTTTAATGAAAACATACACAGATACAGACCTGACTGTTCAAACTTTTAAAAATGTTGTATATAAAGGAAGGAATTGAGGTGAACGTAAAACAGGCAAAGGGAGAGGTCTAGGAATTATTATTTATTAATAGTTGCAAGGACATTTGCTAAAAAAAAGTGTTTCTTCTTGCATATTTCTGTTTGCGGAGCTGTTACACACCGTAGTGAAAATGTGTCTGGCACTGCAGTCAGTTTCCTGCTCCATCATGAAGTAAAAACAGTGATACACCTTTATTGGTTGCTGCTCAAAGTGAAAAAGTTGGTGATTCATTTGCAAAAAAGATCGGGTTTTCATTGTCATAATGACATTTGGTACTGACTATATTCCCAAGATCTGAAAGAAAATAATGTCTCTGAGTGAAACAGTTTAGGAAGAAATTGCTTTTTATTGGGCTGGAGATAATTACTTTTTGGCAGAGAAAAACACCAACTGACTACATTCATTGAGAGCGAACCAGATGTATTTTTAGGTAGAAATCTGTTGGTTAGGCAAAAAGTTATCATTTTAAATATTTTTGGACTGTGCTTTAATTTCTCGTGTTTATTAATCTTTTTTTGAGTTGCATCCATCACAGCACAGGAACGTTACAGAATGATAAGTCCAAGCAAGCTTAGTGCAGATAAATCTTCTAAAGCTTATTTTTATTGCTATAATCAAATTTAAATTGGCTGATATTTATAACCAACTACAAACACATGAAACTGACATTTTCACAAGTTTTACGGGAGAAAAGGTTCAACGAGACACATTTTGTTGATGTTTGACTCCAAGAACTAAACCACCGAGAAAGACGTCAAAACCCGTCACTCAAGCAGGCTGAGCGCAGTCCCGCGGCGCGCTCCTCCGCGGGGACGCGCTCCATCTCGCCTGATCAGTTTTTGGCAGACCATCAGTTTTCTTCACAGCGTCTGTTGTACCTGGCTTCTTACCTGAAGTGTCAGAACTGGTCGGACCGCTGCGCCTGTCAGATTTCTGCAGAACCTACGAGAAGATTAGAAGAAAAGATACATGATGGTGGCCAGATGCATGAAGTGTCACAGACATGCACACGTTGTGATCTTTGAACCCTGAGGTGGTTCTGCTTCAACAGAAGTGAAACCAACCGGACAGAGAGATGGAGAGATTCTGCATAACAGAAGGTTGTCTTTAAACAGGAAGTTTACTTTTTCATGCGATAATGACTTTGAAATGATGACTTTCCTTATGTTGTGTTTATCAGATCAACTCAGTCCTCTAACTGAGCATAAAGTCTGATGGATGGGTCAAGCTTTATTAAACATATTCATGTACTATGTTGCTTTGAGATAAAACAGAATCACACTTACACTAGTTAAAAAAGTTCCTTACATTACATTCTTATATTACAGCCCATAACTTTAACTTTGGTTAGAGTCCAACAGTGTCCAATTTAATCTCAGTCTAACTGAAGCCGTTCTGTTTCAGGCCTCAGAGGTTCCTTAGAGAACATCAGAGAACAACCAGCCTCATGAAGACCAAAGCAACACAGCAGACAGGTCAGGGAAGAAGTTCTGGTTCAGTTTAAAGCTGGGTTAGGTTCTACAACAATATCCCAAGCTTTGAACATCTTACAGAGCTCTGTTCAGTCCATCTTCTCTCCATGTTTAGAAGATGGACCATCTGCAGACCTACCAAGACATGGACGTCCACCTGAACTGACAAGGAAAACATTAATCAGAGAAGCAGCCATGCTCAACCCATGGTAGCTCTGGAGGAGGTGCACATATCCACACCTCAGGTAGTACAATCTGTCCACAAGGCAGCTATCAGTTGTCCACTCCAGAAGCCTGACCTTTATGGAAGAGTGACAAGAAAGAAAGCCAGAAGAAGTCCTGTTTGCCACAAGCCACGTTGGAGACACAGCAAACATGGAAGAAAATGCTCTGGGCTACATGCAAAACATTGAATATCACCCTGAACCCAACCATCAATATAGTGAGAAATGGTGGTGGCACTATCATGCTGTGGGGATGCTTTTCTTCAGGTGGATCAGGGAAGCTGGACAGAGTTGATGGGAAGATGGATGAAGCTAAATGCAGAACAATCCTGGAAGAAAAGACTTGAGATTGGGCTGGAAGTTTATCTTCTAGCAGGCCAACAACTCTAAACTTAGAGACAGAACTACAATTATTTATCTAACAATCAAAATTAATCTGTAGAGCATTTTTCACACAGAT
The DNA here is from genome assembly GCF_021462225.1 of Girardinichthys multiradiatus. NCBI lineage: Eukaryota > Metazoa > Chordata > Actinopteri > Cyprinodontiformes > Goodeidae > Girardinichthys > Girardinichthys multiradiatus. The sequence continues at coordinate 2,022,110 of NC_061808.1, forward strand.
CAGTGTAAAACAAAGTGCTTCAAAGGGTAAAAACAGACAGACCAAGATGAAAACTCTTAATAGAAATGGTCAAGTAAGCCACAACAGATAAAACAGGTAAATACAGGTCCTTCTCAAAATATTAGCATATTGTGATAAAGTTCATTATTTTCCATAATGTAATGATGAAAATTTAACATTCATATATTTTAGATTCATTGCACACTAACTGAAATATTTCAGGTCTTTTATTGTCTTAATACGGATGATTTTGGCATACAGCTCATGAAAACCCAAAATTCCTATCTCACAAAATTAGCATATCATTAAAAGGGTCTCTAAACGAGCTATGAACCTAATCATCTGAATCAACGAGTTAACTCTAAACACCTGTAAAAGATTCCTGAGGCCTTTAAAACTCCCAGCCTGGTTCATCACTCAAAACCCCAATCATGGGTAAGACTGCCGACCTGACTGCTGTCCAGAAGGCCACTATTGACACCCTCAAGCAAGAGGGTAAGACACAGAAAGACATTTCTGAACAAATAGGCTGTTCCCAGAGTGCTGTATCAAGGCACCTCAGTGGGAAGTCTGTGGGAAGGAAAAAGTGTGGCAGAAAACGCTGCTCACTCAACGAGAAGAGGTGACCGGACCCTGAGGAAGATTGTGGAGAAGGGCCGATTCCAGACCTTGGGGGACCTGCGGAAGCAGTGGACTGAGTCTGAAGTGGAAACATCCAGAGCCACCGTGCACAGGCGTGTGCAGGAAATGGGCTACAGGTGCCGCATTCCCCAGGTCAAGCCACTTTTGAACCAGAAACAGCGGCAGAAGCGCCTGACCTGGGCTACAGAGAAGCAGCACTGGACTGTTGCTCAGTGGTCCAAAGTACTTTTTTCGGATGAAAGCAAATTCTGCATGTCATTCGGAAATCAAGGTGCCAGAGTCTGGAGGAAGACTGGGGAGAAGGAAATGCCAAAATGCCAGAAGTCCAGTGTCAAGTATCCACAGTCAGTGATGGTCTGGGGTGCCGTGTCAGCTGCTGGTGTTGGTCCACTGTGTTTTATCAAGGGCAGGGTCAATGCAGCTAGCTATCAGGAGATTTTGGAGCACTTCATGCTTCCATCTGCTGAAAAGCTTTATGGAGATGAAGATTTCATTTTTCAGCACGACCTGGCACCTGCTCACAGTGCCAAAACCACTGGTAAATGGTTTACTGACCATGGTATCACTGTGCTCAATTGGCCTGCCAACTCTCCTGACCTGAACCCCATAGAGAATCTGTGGGATATTGTGAAGAGAACGTTGAGAGACTCAAGACCCAACACTCTGGATGAGCTAAAGGCCGCTATCGAAGCATCCTGGGCCTCCATAAGACCTCAGCAGTGCCACAGGCTGATTGCCTCCATGCCACGCCGCATTGAAGCAGTCATTTCTGCAAAAGGATTCCCGACCAAGTATTGAGTGCATAACTGTACATGATTATTTGAAGGTTGACGTTTTTTGTATTAAAAACACTTTTCTTTTATTGGTCGGATGAAATATGCTAATTTTGTGAGATAGGAATTTTGGGTTTTCATGAGCTGTATGCCAAAATCATCCGTATTAAGACAATAAAAGACCTGAAATATTTCAGTTAGTGTGCAATGAATCTAAAATATATGAATGTTAAATTTTCATCATGACATTATGGAAAATAATGAACTTTATCACAATATGCTAATATTTTGAGAAGGACCTGTAAAGCAAACTATTAAAGAGAATGAAGAAAATAGCAAACATAAACATGTATATAAAGACATGTATAAAAATACCACAGTTCTAAAAAAAACTATACATATACGTATAACTATATGAGTCTTGGACAAAAGAATTAAAAGTGATATAAGATAAGATAAGATAAGACCCACAGCTTTCCTGTAACACCTCAAATGTTTTATTTTTTACCTAGACACTATTTCTATCATGGGAGAAGAAGTGGAGGTGGTGGAGGAGGCATCTACAAGAAGGGACAGAGCAGACTGTACTTCTTGAGGAAGCTTAGGTCCTTCATCGTTGACAGAAAGATGCTGCATATCTTCTAAAGGTCTGTTGTGGAGAGTGTGATCTCTTCTACCATCATCTGCTGGGGAAGCAGCATCAGAGCCAGGGACTTAAAAAAGCTCAACAAGCTGATAAAGAAGGCTGGTTCTGTTCTGGGGACTCCTCTAGAACCTCTGGAGATCATTGTGGAAAGACGGATTCTTAATAAAATGAAGAACATCATGGAGAACCCTGAGCATCCTCTTCATGAGACTGTCCTACAACAACAGAGTGTCTTCAGTCAGAGGCTTCTTCAGATCTGCTATAAGATGGAGCGCTACAGGAGATCCTTCCTGCCCACAGCCATCAGCATCTACAACGGCTCTTTGAGGAAACCTTCATAATATGAGCTATAACAACATTTAATGTCCCTTTGGGATTAAGTATTTTTGAATTGAATTGTTACAGCAGCTCTTAGCAACACACGTACGGTGCAGATAGTTATGAAAAAATGTGCTATCAAAGAAGAACAATGTTGATGTGCAAAAACAAATAGTAATAATAGAATAAAATAAAATAGAATAACTTATGTACAATATGTAGTAGAGGTGATTGTGCTAAAGTGACAGTGACTGCAGGTATTCATAAATACAGAGGTTGTTGCACTAGTTATTATATGATAGAATCAAACACTCGGACAGCGGTGGGGATGAAGGACCTGCGGTAGAGCTCCTTCCTGCACTGAAGGTGTCTCAGTCGACCACTGAAGGAGCTGCCCAGCTCCTCTACAGTCCAGTGCAGTGGGTCAGAGGTTATGTCCGTCACAGACGGGAGCTTGGCTAATATCCTCCTCTCGCCCACCACCTCCACACAGTCAAGTGGGCAGCCTAGGGCAGAGCTGGCCCTCCTACCCAGCTTGTTCAGTCTCTTCCTGTCTCGCTCTGTGCTGCCTGGGGCCCAGCAGACGACGGCGTAGAGGATGGCAGATGCTACCACAGAGTCATACAAAGTCCTGAGCAAAGGCCTGCACACTCTGAAGGGCCTCAGTCTCCTCAGTTTGTTATAAAATACTGGTAAATAAATTCTTAATAACTAAAAAACTGAAATAAAAACCATAAATAACTAATAAATGATTATTAACTTTGACTAGAAACCAAACTAAACTGATGCTTCTTCAGTTTGTTCTTAAAAACATCCAAACTCTCAGCTTTCCTCAGATCGTCAAACAGCCTTTCTGTCCAGCTTCAATGGAACCGTTTAGATAAAAGCACTTTCAAGTGTTTGAATGGCCAAGTCAAAGTCCCAATGTAAATTCAATTTAGAATCTCTGGCATAACTTGAAAACTGATGTTCACAGAAGCTCTCTATCCAATCTTAGGAAGCTGAACTGTGGAGCAATGGAAGTGCACTAGTTGATCTATAAAGCTGGTAGACATTTGCTAAAAAAGACCTTCAGTGACTTGACTTAGGCTCCTTGAGGGCCGGTGTCCTGCAATGTTTCAATGTGTCCCTGGTCCAAAACACCTGAATCCAATGACTGAATTACCTTCTTATGCACACAAGTTCTACAGAGTCCCGCTAATGACCTTATTATGTGATTCAAGAGTTTTGGACTTTGGACACATCTGACTGTTACAGCACACCGGCCTGACGTATTGCAGATGGACAGCCCTGATTTAGGGGAAGGCTTGTAAACCTAGAGGGGAGTCTGTCTGCTGCATCTTCACAGATCACAGATCTGGAGTTCACCTGAGACCTGAGGTGCTGCCAAGCAAACACCTCATATGTTAAACACCTGCCCAGAGATTAGTCATACCCGATGCTCCTACTAGCATTTCTTAGCTAAATTAGAAGTGCAGATGAGTCACCATAAGTACTTTGCGTGATGTTTTACATTTCCACTATGATCGCGTTTCATTGTGCACAAACTGATGATGTGCTTGGCATATTGATTTTCATTTCCTCTTCTGAATTTCTTCCCCAGAACTGGTTTCTGTCTGTCAGGTTTGGCCGCCCTGTTCACTTAACTGGTGGCTTTAGTTTGTTCATAATGAATTCCAGCGAATTATGGATGAAAGTCGACTTCCAGACAATTGGTAGGTTTGTTTTCCAGGTAACGTTGGGGGATGTTGTTTAAATAATGCGATCTTTGAACCTGTAGAACACTCTGTAGAACAGATGCTGTAGACATTGGACTGACTGGCGATAAGGCAGTAGGCAGCTGTCATTACTAATGAAAGAGCTACTTGAGTCTAATCAACATACTACTACCTGCAGCACATTACAGTGCTGTGAAAGAGTATTTGCCCCTTTCCTGATATTCTCTCATTTTGCATTTTTGTCACATTTACATAATGCAATGATGAAATACAAAACAAAAACGGTTTTAAAATCCTGAAAATAACCTTTAACATCACTGTGGAGAAATTCTGACCCACTCTGCTGTGCAGAATTGTTTTTGTTCAGACACATTGAAGGGTTTTCTAGCATGAAAGGTCATGTCTAAGAATCTCAAAAATATTTAAGTCCAGACTTTGACCCCTGATCACTCCAAAACCTTCATTTTTAGACATTCACAGGTGGATTTGCTGTTGTGATTTGCATCCCTTTCCTGCTGCAGAACCCAAGTGAAGCTGAGTTTAGGGTCACAAGCTATTGGATGGACATTTTCCATCAGGATTTTCTGAGCCGAACCTATGTTTCCATCAACTACCTCGAATCATGCCCAGACCAGACCTCACATGAACACCACCATGTTTGACTGTGGGTATGATGTTTTTATTTTGAAATGGTGTGTTTTTTATACCAGATTTTATTGTTGAACTATGAACTGATGCAAGTGAGGCCTGCAGAGCTTTAAATGTTGTTTTGTGACCTCCTGGATGTAATGTTGATGAGCTCTTGGGGTAATTGTGGCAGGTCAGACCACAATGGTTCTGACTGTGATTCTCTGGAGTCCCAATACTCTAGAATTAGCTTTGCAACCCTTTGCAGCCTGTTGGATGTTGCTTTTTGAAACATTTTCACGTACTTCATAATGTCAGATAGGTTCTGTTTAGGTGATTTCTTTGTTCTAAAGCTCTTGCAATAATCAGAGAATAGTGTAGATGTAACATTTAAACTGTGGTTAATCACAGCTAATTCATGATTTAACATCTTTGTCATGTAGGACCAGGTCGATCTAGATATTGTTTCCCTTAATGAAGGAAATCACTCAAGTATAAATATTATGTATGGCATCCAGCAATTACAAAAGGTTTTATTTTTACTTTTCAAAGGAAGTCGTTATCTTCATCATTTATCATCTTAAAATAAAATAGAAACAGCAATGTCGTCAGCCTGCATCCCGCAACCCTGAAGTACAGATGTTTCCTGATAAGAGAGAGCATCAGTACATCTTCAACAGAATCACCTAAAACAAAAGAAATGTTTCAACTCCAACACTCTAAAATGTATCAGTATCTAGTATCAGTTGGACAGTCTTCAGGCGGCGCTGATAGCATCACCCAATAATAAACCAACATTATAAGATGATTCCTTCATTTATGTCACCATGTTACTGTTTTCAGCACAACACGCTCTTATTACCAGATTATAAACATATTAAACCATCTAAACGTGGAGTTATAAGTTGAATAATAACAATTCCTAAGTGTTTGTGATTCTAACGTCGACAACTAATTTTCACCAACAGCAACCAACAGGATGCTTAGTGTAACTGAGATGCTACAGTAAATCCATCACCAGTCTGGAGTCAGGTCTCTGTGACTAATTCCAGATCTTATTTGATGAAGCCCCACCTCTCGGTCCTTCTTAGAGTGTCCCAGTGGGCTCAGAGGACCAGGGTCGGGGACCTCTGCATTACGAGGTCTCCGTTGAACATCATGCACATCTATAACATGCTGCACACCTTCCCTTAAGGACCAGAAATGGACACCACCGTTTTAAGGTTCTCTAACTGAACCTCTTTCTTATCCAGTCCTTTCCCTCTCCCCTGCTTCAACCCTTACTCCCACCCCCCGGAGGACTCCATCCTTAATAGTTGTTGATTTTAATATTCATGTCCGCTGCACAGCTGGGCCGCTGGTCAAAGATTTTTTGAACATTGTCACTGGCGCCGCTCAGGGAAAAGGACACACCCTCAACCATGTGCTGTGGGCAGAATGTGGGCTCTCTGGAAATTAGTTGAACTCTTTTATCAGACCGTCCACCTGTCCTGTTCACTGCGGCTGTCTCTGGCAGGAAGCAACGTGCTGGACCATCTAGGTGTTCTGCATCCACAATCAACTCCAACACTGTGAAAGACAGACTCCCGCATCAATGGGATGTCTCTTGAGGATAACCAAACCTTTTGGCCAGGATGGTATGCAGGCGCAGGCCGCCGTCTGCGGTCTGCGTATTTCTTATTTTGATCTGCCGTACGGAGAAGTGCTCTGGTTGCATCCTCCCAGATTCGTTTGCAATGGCGTATATGATGCCGAACAGATGCTACACCTATATCTTTTTCGTCAGCAGGAAACAAAGGAGGTTGATAGCCCAGGGAAATCTCAAAAGGTGAGAGACCTGTTGCGGATGAAATTTGTGAGTTTATGGCATATTCTACCCAGGGAAGAAAAATACACCAGTCTAGAGGTTCGGTTGCGGTCATGCATCTAAGAACGGATTCCATCTGCTGGTTCATGCGTTCAGTCTGTCCATTCGATTGGGGATGGTAACCTGAAGTCAGGGAAGCCTTGGCTCCAATGGCTGAACAAAACTGTTTCCAAACTTGCGAGATAAATTGAGGACCCCGGTCTGATACAATGTCCTGTGGTATGCCATGAAGGCGGAAAACATGTTGAATCAGCAGTTGGGGAGTACAAAAGGCAGAAAGAAGTTTCTTTAATGGTACTAAATGGCATGATTTGGAAAAACTGTCAACAAAGCGAGAATGACAGTATTCCCCTTAGACATGGGTAAACCTGTAACAAAGTCCAGAGCGATGTGGGACCAAGGGCGTTTTGGAGTATTGAGTGGTTGAAGAAGGCCATATGGAGGTTGGTTGCCTGATTTTTGTCTGGCACAAACCGAGCAGGCCTGAACGTAGTCAGCAACATCTTTGTGAATAGATGGCCACCAAAACCGTCTAGAAATGAGTGCTACAGTTCTGCTAACTCCTGGGTGACCTGAAAACTTGGCGTTATGGAACCAGCGGATGAGCCTGAACCTAACAGAGGTAGGTACATACCTCTTATTAGGAGGTCCCGTACCAGGGTCTGGTTCATTTCGTAGTGCATTGTCTACAAGGTTCTCTATTTCCCAAACAAGAGCTCCAAAGGTCCAATGGGACGGCACAATGGGTTCGGTCTCCTTTTCCGTAGAATCTGGTGAATGAAGCCTGGAAAGAGCATCCTGCTTGATATTCTTGGAGCCTGGTCTGTAAGAGGTGGAGAGATCAAAGCGTGAGAAAAACAATGACCATCGTGATTGGCGGGGGTTCAGTCTCTTTGCTGTTTGCAAGTAGACCAGGTTTTTGTGATTGGTCCAAACAAAAATGGGATGCTTGGCCCCCTCCAGTCAATGTCTCCACTCCTCAAGGGCTAGCTTTATAACCAGCAGCTCCCTGTCTCCTACGTCATAATTTCTCTCAGGGTTAATGAGAAGACGGGAGAAAAAGGCACATGGATGGAGTTTTCCATCTGTATCCGACTGCTGAGATAATACGGCTCCAACACCCGTGTCTGAGGCGTCTACCTCTAAAATAAATTGTCTGGAAAAATCTGGGTGAACTAAAATGGGTGCTTGAGAAAAACTCTCTTTCAAGGTCTGAAAAGCCTTGTCTGCTTCGGGTGTCCAGGTAAACACAATCTTTGTAGACGTCAGGGCAGTGAGTGGTGCGGCGATCAAACTAAAGTTCTTTATAAATTGTCGGTAAAAGTTTGCAAATCCCAGAAACCGTTGTAACTGCTTGCGAGAGTCAGGAACAGGCCACTCTAGCACTGCCTTAACCTTCTCAGGATCCGAACGAACCTGTCCACCCTCCAGAATGTAGCCCAAAAAAGAAATTGAAGTTTGATGAAATTCACATTTTTCAGCCTTCGCAAACAGTCTATTCTCCAAAAGTTTTTGTAAAACAAGACGGACATGACGGGTATGTTCATTAATGTCTTTTGAATAGATCAAGATGTCATCCAGTTATACAAAAACATTCAAAAAATCCCTCAGTATATCGTTAATGAAGGACTGGAAAACTGCAGGTGCATTGCTTAATCCAAATGGCATGACAAGATACTCAAAATTGCCCAACGGGGTCTTGAAGGCGGTCTTCCACTCATCCCCCTGGCGGATCCTAACTAGATGGTAGGCGTTACGGAGATCTAACTTAGAAAAGGTAGTGGAACCGTGAACAGGTTCAAAGGCCGAGGACAAAATAGGTAGGGGATATTTGTTCTTTATGGTTATCTGGTTTAACCCTCTATAATCTATACATGGGCGTAGCGAGCCATCTTTCTTTCAAACAAAGAAAAAACCAGCTCCGAGTGGAGATGAAGAAGGGCGAATTAATCCTGTGACCAGGGACTCGTTAATATAGTCCTCCATTACTTTTCTTTCTGGTCCTGAGATGTTATAAAGCCTACTGGAAGGCAGGGGGGCACCGGGAAGCAAGTCTATTGCACAGTCATATGGTCTATGTGGGGGTAAAGACAGCGCCTTAGATTTGTTGAAAACTAATCTAAGATCATGATACTCTGGTGGGACGTTTGTGAGATCGATCTCCTCATTCTCTGCTGGATCTGACTCAACAGGGAGTGAAGCTACTGCTGACTGTAAACAGGAAGAGAGACAGTTAGTGGACCAAGACTCAATACGGTTTTCAGTCCAGTGGATGTGAGGATTATGTTTCTTTAACCAAGGGTAACCCAAAACTATGGAATTTAAAGCTATGGGAAACACAAAAAAATAAATCTCCCTATGATTTCCCGAGAGGATCAAAGTCAATGGTTTGGTTTTATGAGTTATTTGGGGTAATCTCTTCCCATCTAAGGATGAGACAGACTGTGGCAAGGGAAGTGGTTCTGTTTCAATCCTTGCTTCTTTAACAAGTCTTTGGCCAATGAGATTCTGATCACTACCGGAGTCAATGAGAGTGGATAGATTCTGAAAAGGTCGGTAAGAGATTAATGTGGCAGGCAAACTAAGTCTGGGGGTTAGAGGCCGGTCTGTCAGAAACCCCTCACTTACTGACGGACCTGGTCTTTTGGTCCCGAAGGACGAATCGGACAGTTTGCGAGAAAATGGTAGGCAGAGCCACAGTAAAAACACTGATTGGATCTGCGACGTCTTAGTCTTTCCTCTGTAGATAGCTGAGTACGCCCAATCTGCATAGGTTCAGCTCCAGAATTCTGCAGGGCTGAGATGGGGCGAATAGGTTCAAGTGAGGGACTAGGTAAATGAGTCCTACTTGCTCTTTGCTCAAGTCGAGATCTCTTTCTTTCTCTCATTCTGTTATCTAGTCTGACGGCTAACTTGATTAGCCCATTTAGTGTCGGTTGCTCGTCGACTAACGCTAACTCGTCTTTCAACGGTTCATTTAAAGCCTGAAAAAAGGCAGCTCTAAGAGTGCAATCATTCCATCCAGAAGCAGCCACCAAGATGCGGAAATCAATAGAAAACTCAGCCACAGACCGGTTTCTCTGTTTAATCGACCAAAGGCTACAAGCATTTGCAGTTAAATCCTCCCCACAAGAAAACGCCTGTCGAAAATCCTCCTCAAACTCAGAAAAAGTCCATCCGAAATCAGAACAGTTAGAAAAACAAGCCTCTGCCCATCCCAAAGCCTTTCCAGAAAGTAGGCCAAGAATAAATGAGATCTTTACTGAATCATGAGGGAAAGACTGTGGGGAATGATTAAAGACTAAGGTGCACTGCAAAAGAAAACCCCTACAATCCTCTCTCTCACCAGAGAACTTCTCAGGATTCGGGGAAGTGACAATACGTGAATGCGGAAGTTGCTGGGAAACCTGAGTGGCTGAGGCGCCCTCTACTGCCGGGGAGGATAAACTACTCAGGGTGTGCTGTAACAAGGAGGCTAGTTGTTCAATCTGTTGATTTGTCTGTTTTTGCTGTTCAAACACAGAACGGAGTGAAGAGTCATGGGTTATGATTTGGTGTTGTTGTTCAGACAGAGTTCTCCTGAGTGCTTCTGCTGGGTCTGTTGGGCCAGAGTGTTCTGTCATATTGGTTCTTACGGATCTGACCCACATGCAGAAAAGCAACTCAGGAGACAAAGATTTACGGTAATGTGTTTTATTTACAGTGAAGTGACTTGGGCAGGGAAACAGGAACCGGGAAACCAACTGTAAAAACAAACAGGTTGATGAGCAGGATAACTCAGGGTCTTGAACTATTGCTATAAGAGTTAGTCTTACTTGGTTAATGGAGTGATCCGCCAGAGGGAGGAAAGCGGAGAGACCAAGATGTTGTTTACCCGTGAGACTGATTAGGATGAAGGTAATGTGTGCCAGAATGATTAATGGGTCCAGGAATACAGAAGTCGGCGCGGTGGAAAAAGGAGGAGGGTGGACGAGGTTCTTGTAGGCTCGGCGAGGAGTGAGGAATCCAGGAGGCTGCCAACCAGTGAGGTCCGAGAGGTGTGGTTCTTGGTTCATGAAGTAGAATGGCTCTTCCACAGGCAAATGTAAATCCAAGCTGTGTTCACCACAAGGCCAGGTCAGGTTCAGGTTCAGGTATTCCTGCAAGGTAACAAAGTCAAGTTACTAAAAATTCCAGGCAAGGACAAGACAAGGTAATGTGGCTTGAGCTGTACCACTAATGGACAACACTCTGGCAACGAGTTGTTGACAGCCTCCTCCTTAAATACTCCTCAACAGGTGAGGCCTCTCCTCCAGGTTCCGCGTCATCTATGGGCTAAGCAAAATAACAGCACTAAAACAGACAGAAATCCAGATCCTGACAACTTGTACTGATTTTTTTAACTCTGTTGCTCCACTGAAGGTCAAATGATCTAAGTCTACAGCTCAGCCGGGGCTGAATAAAACCACCCTCTATCTCAGAAATTACTACCTGCGTGCTGAGAGAAAATGGAAAAAGGACAGACTACAGGTTTCACAGGAGATTTTAAAGTGCTGTGATTGCTGCCAAGTTTGATTCAAAAGTGGTTTTAATCCACAGACCTCCGGTTCTTTTTAATGTTTTTAACTCTGTTGTGTCCTGCCATCACACATTCCCTGGTGGAAAGAGGCTGGAGACTCGGGGGTTAGACTCTTTCATCATCCAGGCTGAAGTCACCGAGGTGGTTAAAAAGCTCCGCGGTGGCAGGGCTTCGGGGGTGGATGAGATCCGCCCTGATTACTTCAAGTCTCTGGGTGTTATGGGGCTGTCATGGTTGACACGCCTCTTCAACATTGCGTGGCGGTCAGGGACAGTGCCTCTGGACTGGCAGATTGGGGTCGTGGTCCCCCTTCATAAGAAGGGGGACCGGAGGGTGTGTTCCAACTACAGGGGGATCACACTTCTCAGCCTCCCTGGTAAGGCCTATGCCATGGTATTGGAGAGGAGAGTCTGGCCGATAGTCGAACCCCGGCTTCAGGAGGAACAGTGTGGTTTTTGTCCCAGCCGTGGAACACTGGACCAGCTCTATACCCTCCACAGGGTACTCAAGGGTTCATGGGAGTTTGCACAACCGGTCCACATGTGTTTTGTGGACCTGGAGAAGGAATTCGACTGTGTCTCTCGTGATGCCCTGTGGGGGGTGCTCCAGAAGTATGGAGTTGGGGGCCCTTTGTTAGCGGCCATCCGGTCTCTGTACAAGTGGAGCAGGAGTTTGGTCCACATTGCACTAGGTCGGACTTGTTCCCGGTGCATGTTGGACTCCGGCAGGGCTGCCCTTTGTCACCGGTCCTGTTCATAACTTTTATAGCCAAGTGTGAAGCGGCTGGGAGGAAGATCAGCTCCTCCAAGTCCGAGGCCATGGTTCTCTACCGGAAAAGGGTGGTTTAAGTATCTCGGGGTCTTGTTCACAATTGAGGGAAGAATGGAGCGGGAGATCGACAGACGGATCGGTACGGCTGCCGCAGTAATGGGGGCACTGTGCCGGTCCGTTGTGGTGAAGAGAGAGCTGAGCCGAAGAGCTCCCATGTCTTGATCCAGTAGTCATCACTCTGATTAAATGTCCCTCATCAGGCTGTGTTCCAGCTGCATTTAAACACGTTGTGGTGCAGCCTCATAAAACAGAAAAGCCTTGAGCCAACAGTTCTGGCAAACTTTGGACCAATTTTAGAATTGCCTTTTCTGTCAAAAATCTTTAGAGAAAGTTGTTTTTGATTATCTTCAGAGATTTCAAAAAGCCAATATAATTGGTGAAAATTTCTAGTGAGGTTTTAAATCCCACCATAGCACTGAGACAGCCCTTTTGGTATTAAAGTTTATCTTGGTTTAAACCTTAGCAGACAAATAGGAGTTCTTTGGTGTATTTAGGGGATTGCTCCTCTTCAACAGCTCCTCTGATGTGTGGGGTCCCTCAAGGCTCTATTCTTGGTCCTCTGCTTTTTAGCCTTTACATCCAACCTTTGGGGTCCATTTTTAGAAAATACAATATTCCCCTCCACTGCTTCGCTGATGATAGTCAGGTTCATCTGCCCCTTAAACCAAACAGGGTTAGTCCACTCCAACCACCACTGAGCTGTTGGAACATCATTAAAATGTGGTTGAAATTGAATTTCCTGACTTTGAATGAGTGAAAGACTGAAGTCATCAGCTGGATGATGCCATCAATATGTGAGGAGACTGGGCTGGGATTTTTTTCAGGAACAGACCCACCGTACTGACACTGGTGAACATCCAGGAAACTGATGTTGAGATAGTGGACTCTTAGAAGTACCTGGATGTTCACCTGAACAATAAAATGACTGGAGCCACAACACTGATGCTCTGTACAGGAAAGGTCAGAGTATACTCTACCTGCTATGGATAAATAATAATAAATAATAAATAAATACACAGCATAAATAAAGGATATTTCTATTCTATTCTATTCTATTCTATTCTATTCTATTCTATTCTATTCTATTCTATTCTATTCTATTCTACAGAAAGGCCTGTAAATACCCTTCTGTATTGAGATATGGTCCTACTGCACAGTTTGTCCTGGTTCTGTACAGTACTTGGTCTGGGCTGCTTTTGTCAAGGTATGCGGTTGAGCAGGACCAAAGCGGCAAGAAGCAAAACAAAAAAACAGTTCGTCCCAAGGAGGCACAGAGTCTGGAGGCTGGAGGTGGTAATGCAGGAACCTTGGATTCTGGTGCTAGTAATGCATGGAGAACCCAAGGAAAACCTTACTGTGAGGTCTGCTGAGGGTCTAAGAAGGCTGGGACCCACAGAGGAGCTCAGCAGCAGAAACAGGGGAGCTGAGGAACAAGAACACAATGCAGGTCCACCTGGATTCCCTCGTCGGAGACCTCTGGTCCTGAAGCACAAGGCGGCAGCAGCAGCTTGAGGCGAGGAGTGAGGACTGGGACTCTGAGGCAGCATGGAGCAAATTCTGATACTTGAAAGTGGCAAGGAACAAGATATGATGCATGCGAGCAGCGTGGAGCATGGTCCCCAGAACTTGAAACAGTTGAGGCATCGTTCAGATTCCTCAGAGAAGCACTTTTTGGTACGGTGTGCAGTGTGGGCAGATGCCATGTCCATAAAGCTTGTCAGCATATGGAAGCATGAGGTGCTGTAAAATCTAATAAATGGCTGCTTTGACGTTGGACTTGATAAAACCCAGTGGACCAACACCAGCAGATGACATGACACCTTAAATCATCCCTGACTGTGGAAACTTCAAACTGGACTTCAAGCAGCTTGGATCCAGTGCCTCTCCGCTGTTCCTCTTGATCCTTGGACTTTGATTTCTAAATGAAATGCAAACTTTACTTTCATTTTAAAAGAGTACTTTGGACCACTGCATCCAAGCCTTGGTCCAGGTAAGACACTTCTGATGTTGTCTGGTGCAGTAGTAGTTTAACAAAAGGAATGTGACACTTGGGGCCCATGTTCTGGTCTTCTCTGTGGTGGCCCCTGAAAATCTGGCTGTCCACATCTGGTGAATCTCATCTGAACTGTCACGATTTGTTGGTGTTTTTTGTTTCTTCTTCTTCTTATAATAATAATAATAATAATAATTATTATTATTATTATTATTATTGATCGATTTTGAATCATGCCTTTGGTCATGTTTTAGTTTTTGTCTTTTTGTTCATGTTTTGTCAAGTTAGGTTTTTTGGATCTGGTTATGCTTTAGTTTCATGTTTTTTTAGTTATATTTCTATTAGTTTGTATCCTTGATTTCCGTTCTGCTCTAGCCACGTTTTGCTTTCTCCTGTCAATTAACTTTATTCAGTTCACCTGCACCTAGCTAACCTGTCTCCTTGCTTCACCTGGTTCACGCTCCAGAAATACACTTCTGTTCTGTTCATTCCTCGCGGAAACATTTCAGATCATGTCACCTTGTTTTTCGGATCATGCCATGCTTGTCTCGCCTGCCTGTTTATTGTTTTGGTTCCTGCCTCCTCCTGTAAGTGAGTTTTTGATTTTTGTTCATTAAATCTTTTTCACCTACCGTCATGCTGCCTGCTCGTCTTCGTTCTGGGGTCCTGCGTTACAACGCACCTGACATGAACTCCTAAATAGACATTGCTTTATAATCTTCTCAAGGTGCACCATTTACTATTACACTTTTTACTTCCAATAAATTTTCCATTAACATGCTTATACACAATAAACAATCACCTTCTTCAGCAATGGCCTGTATGGCTTACCCTCCTTGTGGAGGGTGTCAGTGGCTGTCTTCTATACAACTGTCAAGTCAGACTGTATTTTAGCATTGCTATAAGATAACAATTCTACATTAGAAATCCTCTTTTTATTGGTCTAATCTAATATTTTAATTTTCCAAGAAAATAAATGCTTAAACCTCTCTATGTTTAATGAATATATATTTTCTATGGGATTCATAGCTTGAATTTAATTGAAGGTTGAAATAAATAAATGTCAGTCATCTTCTGTACGGCTTTTTCCATAGTGGGTCGTGGGGAAGCTGGTGCCTATCTCCAGCAGTCTATGGGCGGGAGGCGGGGTTCACCCTGGACAGGTTGCCAGTCCATCGCAGGGCAACACACAAGCAACCATGCACACACCTAAGAGCTATTTGGAGAGACCAATTAAGCTAACAGGCATGTCTTTGGACTGTGGGAGGAAGCCAGAATACCCGGTGAGAACCCACGCATGCACGGGGAGAACATGCAAACTCCATGCAGAAAGACCCCCGGCTGGGAGTCGAACCCAGGACCTTCTTGCTGCAAGGCAACAGTGCTACCAAATGCGTGCAGCCCTATAAATAAGTGTTTCAACTATATTTTAATATACGTAGATGAACCTGCAGTACAGAAAGGATTGAATTGCAGGTTGATTGTTTGCAGTTAATTGTCTCTTATTAGTGGAGGAATGTAGTGTAGGAATGAGAAGCACGTTAACCAGAGTGAAAATGAAAAACATTGACAGGTTTGTCTGTCAGCAGTCAGTAAATTGTTTGTGTAACTGGTCTGAGCAGAAGGCCCCATGAAGTTCCACAGAAAACTGACTTCTTGGCTTCAGTGCAACTGCCTGCAGAAAGAAGGAGGAAGGGAACACCTGCTATGCTTGACATTCGCAACAACGACACTCACAACTATTGAAAGGGAATAATAAAAGAATCAGTCCAAGAGGATGAAAACATGGATTTATTTTACAGAAAATGATAAACGAACAGGTTCGTTCTTTTTTCCTACATAAAAGTTCAACAAAACCATACTGGATGATGCTCTTTCCGAACTTTGTCATTCATCCAGTTCTGTTATATATGTTTTGCACAATCATACTCCATAATATAACTTCAGTGTAAAAAGGTAAAACCCACACGATTCAGTTTCTGACATGATAAAGTTTTCTGAAAATGAAAAAGCATCCTGAAGCTCCGCCTCCAGGTAAGGCCCTCCTGTTGCCATTATGATGTGGTCGTACCAGTAAGGATATGAGTTTCTAGATAAACCAACCAAAGAAGCACTTTGATTTTCGTGTCCGTGTTTGTTCTGCAGCTGAGGAAAGATGAGCAGGAAGGTAAGAGCATCTCACCTGAGCAGAATGTACCTGCATGAACATTTATATTAACTACAATGCATCCATTTGACATTTAGCTTTGACCACCCTTTAAGCGAGACATTGGTTGTCTGAAAAGATTACATAAAATTCATGTAGAGATCTTTGAACGATGTGGTTTATAAGCACAGGGTTTAAATGTGGAAAAAGATGTAAATTTCTGCTAATAAAAACATGAATTGTGTTTCACTTCTTTCTGTAACATCTTTCTCTTGCTGTCCAAAAACCAAAAATGAAACACTCTAATATTTTATTGGACCGCCGTTAGCTTTGATTATGGCACACAGTCACCGTGCCATTGTTTCGATAAAATCCTGCAGGATCAGAACATTTATCTCCATCCAGAGTTTTCATTAAAAACTTATAAAGTTGATGGGAAAGTTGGAGCAATGTTCAAATTCTTGTCAAGCTAACCCTATCTTCTCACTGGGGTTAAGGTCTGGACTCTGTGGTGGCCAGTCCATGTGGGAAAATGATCCTCTGTGCTCCTTGAACCACTCTTGCACAATTTGAGCCCAAGAATCCTGAAAATGGTCATTTTGGAATATGGCCATGCCAAAGGAGAATTCATTGACGGTCATTCAGTATCTTCAGGTAGTCAGCTGACATTCTTTGGGTTTATAATGCATGTGAACCAGATGTGAGCGACTGCAGCCACCCCTGATCACAGCATTGCCCCACAGGCTTGTACGGTAGAAACTTGGAATGGAGGATGCATCACTTCATGCTCCTCTCACCTTGATGAGTCAGTCAGGAACAGGATAAATCTGGAGTTATCAGACCACTTGACATTCTACCATTGTTCCAGAGCCCAATCTTTATGCTCTCTAACAAAATGAAGTGTTTTTTCTGATTAGCCTCACTGATCAGAGGTTTTCTTAAGGTTTAACAGCTGTTTCGTCCCAATCCCCAATAACTTAGCATTGTCTATGTGGAAACGTTCTTACTTTTGCTATTGAACAGAGCTGTGAGTTCTGTAGTTCTTTTACGGTTTGATTTCACCAAGCATTTTAGTGATTGCCAATCATGATGTTTCAATATTTTGTTTTTGACTGCATTTAATCCACAAACAGGATGGTTTCCCTCCATCTTTCCAGTTTTTAATCCAATGTTAGTAGTTCCAGAAATCTCTGAAGACATTTTTGTTACTTTATACAAATAATTTGAAGCTTCTGAAACAAATGAACATCTTTTCCATGACTGCAAGATGTAACTTCCAACATGGATATTTGAAAAATAATAATAAAAAAAGAAACAAGAATGCAGCAACACGTGAGACTAGCTTCTTTATACCTGAATTTATGGAAACAATAGTTACACCCCATTTTATGTGCATTGGAAACTTATCTGATAAACAACAGTGGATTCACTTTTGCTTTGACTTGATGGCAGATGTGCAAATGGATGAATTACGGTTCTTTGTGAGGAAGGATCACTTTGTCACTACAACACAGGACAACTGAGGAAGTCATTGTGAAGATGTTGCCAGTCCAGTTAATATTTCATGGCTGAAACATTTATTGCCTGAACATTAGGCTATGTTACAGAAAAAAGAAAAGATGGTTAAGCTAGAACTGCAAGCAGGTATAAAAGGATTTCAAGCCCGGTTTAGCAAGTCCGTCCCTGTCAATGTCCTTCCTGCTGCATTTCTACCCCAGATCAACCGAATGTTAATCATAGAACCCACACTGCTGCTTTAACAGGTTACTGAGTTATACAGTGACCTTTAAACCCAGCACATCATAATTATTCAGAAATGTTTAATGGAAATAAAAATAGTTTTAAAAAGATCCCTGAGAAAGTTACTTGAAGGCTCTGAGGTTTTCAACAGTCATTCAGCAAGTTTCTCTCTGCTTTAAAAGCCATTTATGAAACTCCTTAGATTCCTGCTATTGTGCCCCATTTCCATTTCCAACATCTTTTTAGGCAAACCCAAAATCGTTTCACCAAGAATGTCCCAGTAAATTTCTCCATTCATCTTTTCTTCAGTTGGGTGGACTTTGGCTGTGGGTGAGTTATGGTGAATTATATTCTTTCCACTTCCAGATTATGGCTTTAACGGTGCTCACCGATCAATTTAAAAGTTTAGAAATGCAGCTGTAATCATTGCCATAAGACATTTTTGTGAAGGTTTACAGATTGTACCCCTCTGTGCAATACTTGGAAATGAGAAACCTGTTTCTGAAGGTTCACCTATAAATAAACTTGCCTATAAAGGTTTTCAAAACTGAGTTGAGATGAAAATGGACAAAATGTCACTGCAATACTTAAAAGAGATTTTGAGAATCATTAGCTTGAATTACGAACTCCCAAAAAAAAGTACTCATACTCGTACTTGTCATCTCGCCAGGACGCATCAGATACAGATGCCTGAGCCACCTCAACTGACTCCTCTCAATGTGGAGGAGCAGTGGCTCTGCTCCGAGCTCCTTCCGGATAGCCGAGCTTCTCACCCTGTCTTTAAGGGAGTGCCTGAAGACCATGTGGAGGAGGCTCATTTCAGTAGCTTGAAGCCGGGATCTAATTTTTTCGGTCATAACCCAAGTTTATTGGTCGTAGGTGAGGGCAGGAACATAGACCAACTGGTAAATCGAGAGCTTCATATTTCGGCTCAGCTCTCTCTTCACCACAACTGACTGACACAGCGTCCTCATTACAGCAGCGGCCACATCAATCTGTCTGTCTATCTCCTGCCCCATCTTGGCAAGAGGTGACCAGCAGGACCACGTCATCTGAGAGAAGGATTGACAAAATCCACTGGTCCCCAAACCACACCCCTTCTGACCCTTGGCTGGAATCCTGTCCATGAAAGTTATTAACAGGACAGGTGACAAAGGGTAGCCCTGCCGGAGTCCAACCTGCACCAGGAACAGATCCGACTTATCGCAATGGGAAACAAACTCCTGTTCCACTTGTACAGAGACTGGATGGCCCATAATAAAGGACCCCCAACTCCGTACTCCTGGAGCACCCTGTAGAGGGTATTGAGACTTGAGCTTATTCAGGGTGCATCTCATCCACCTCAAAGCGGAACGTTTTGACCACCTCGGTGACTTCAGCCTAGGTGAAGAACTGTCCCACTCCACCAACAGGGACACCAAGAAGGCCGGGCACTCCATACTGTTCCTTGGCCCGTAGGTTGAAACAACAGTCGGAGACCTTTCCCTGACCAAAGACACTGGAATGCAACCCTCTCATCCACCGGGGTAAACCCCAACTTGCATATTCCACCTGGAGCTGGGTGGCAACAAGCAAACCCACCCCAGCCCACCTCAAAGATGTGGGATCCAGAGCCCACGCTGTGCGTGGAGGGGAGCCCGACTGTTTCTAGCCAATATCTCTTGACTTCCCGCACAAGCTCCACTTGGAGTACGTGTTGTACTAGTCCTCATGAACGCTTCTCAACCACTCTTTGTCCGAACCATCACCCAGAGCCTGTTTGCCACGGTATACCGTACCAGGGGCATTTAAGCCCCGGACAACATAGCCTCTAGGATCATTCCAGCACTCAAATCCCTCCACCACGTAAAGGTGGCGGTTCAAGGTGGGAGAAAATCAGAAAAAGTAAGAGGGACTTCTTTAAGTTGCCACACATTAGATGTTTAGATTCCTTCAATGCAAACATCTTAAACATCTGAGTTCATTGGGACAATTGGGTGATTTTGTTTATATGATTATATATAATCTATTACCTCAGGGCATCACCCTAATTTAAGTTTTGCCCATGAAAAAATAAATCTCCCAACACTGCAGAGCTCCCTAGTGTTGGATGTTTAGGTGCAATCACGAGAATTATGTTCATAGTTTGGAATATAAATTTTATCTAAATATCCGGTACTATGTTTGAGATGTTCCCAACTTATGTTTGAGTTAGCTAATGAAGCTTTGTTTTGGCACAGCTTTCTCATCTTTGAAGAATTCCAAAATTTTCCTACTTTGCCCTATTCAGCTTCATCTCCTGGAAAGATCTTCACTCTTTTTGACCATTTATACTCAAAACTGAACTTGTTCTTTATTTTTACAATGTGGTTCAACGTTTTTAAAGCAGAAATGTGTGAGGCATTCCAAATGGAGAATCATCAGTAGATTTGATTTTTGCCCATGAGATTAAAGTTAGAAGCAATAAGTTAAAACAAACTAACCTCAACAGCAGTTTTTGCTACGCAGTTTCCTTAGCAAAAACTGTATGAATCTATTTGTGAATAACTAGACATCTAAAGCAGTCATTGGTTGCTAAATGTTGTGCTTTTGCTGTTGCTGCTTTTGCATTTGTAATGTTGAAAATGTTTAAAAGCCCTTTTTGCCTGTGTTTAAAAAACACATAAAAAGACCAGAAACAATTTTTTCTGAACAGATTTTAGTCTTTAAAGCCCACTATGGTCCCCAGTAGGTCAGAACACAACAGCCTGTCGAGTTAATTAAAGATGCTATTTGCTTTAAATTCGAAAATTAGGAATTTCAATGCTTTTGAATTTTGACACTTGAGACGGATGTCCAAGTGATGAAATTACAAAAAAGATCCAGATCAATTTCTTTCTCTCAGTTCTGCAGACCCACAACAAATCCGAGTGTGAATTTTGTTGGATTGGGTTATTGTGCATTATTCTTTATAGTCCATGCAAATTTTTAAAGACCTAGAGACATCATGATGAGTTACTGTTAATCAAGATTAAATTTTTAACAATTTTCACAGGGGAAGAAGACTTCTATCCCAGCATCTGAGGAGCTGGTCCTGCGAGCACTGAAAGATCTGGGAGACACTGAATTTAAAGAGTTTAAGTGGTATTTGCAAAAGCCTGAAGTTTTGGGAGGCTTCCCAATAATCGCAAAGAGCCGAATCGATAAAGCTGATCGGACTGACACAGTGGATCAGATGCTACAGACCTACTGTGAATGCACTCTGGAGGTGACCAAAAAGGTTTTAAGAAAGCTTGATCGAAATGACCTTGTGCGGGTCCTGGCCGGCCAAAATGGGGAGCCAGTATCAGGTAGGTCAAGAAATGATTTGGGTCATGAAGACTATCACAGGACATGCAAAAATGAAAATCCTGAATCAAATTTAGGACTTCCTTGGTTATTTAAGTGTATTTTAATTTAATTTAACTTTTTAATTTAGGAAAAACACAATCTTATTAATTTTGTCCATCATTGTCTCCTTCAGAGGGTTTTGCTGACTGCCAGAGAAATCTGAAGACCAGCCTTTTGAGAAAGCTGCAGAGTTCTACGGAAAACCCAAGAAAGGGTCAAAACTCTAAAGATCAAGAGGAAACATATGTAGAAATGAGCCTGACAATAAAACAGAGCAAAGAATTCAGCACAGAACATGAGAACAGGCAAATTGAATATGCATCCAGGAAAATAGCCAAACCAGACAAAATCATTAGACATGATGACATCTTTAACCCCACCCCTGGAGCAGATAAAACAGTAAAAAAAGTGCTAACAACTGGAATGGCCGGCATTGGAAAAACAGTCCTAACACAGAAGTTCACACTAAACTGGGCTGAAGACAAAGCCAACCAGGACTTCCACTTCACATTTCCAATCAGCTTTAGAGAGCTGAATGCTGTGAAAAACAAAAAATTCAGTTTGGTTGAACTTGTTCAGCATTTCTTTACTGAAACCAAAGACGCAGACATCTCTAACTTTGAGGAGTTCAAAGTTGTATTAATCCTTGATGGTCTGGATGAGAGCAGACTTCCACTGGACTTCCGTGGTAACAAGAAGGTTACTGACACTAAAGAGTCTGTGTCAGTGGATGTACTGTTGACAAATATCATTAAAGGAAACCTACTTCCCTCTGCCCACATCTGGATAACCACACGACCTGCAGCTGCCAGTCAGATCCCTGTTGACTGTGTTGACATGGTGACCGAACTTACTGGGTTCAACCATGCTCAGAAACTTGAATACTTCAAGAAGAAATGTACAGATGACAAACTGGTCAGCAAAATTCTACCTTACATCAATGCATCCCAAAGCCTGAAAACTTTGTGCCACATGCCAGTCTGCTGCTGGATCACTGCTACAGTTGCAGAATATCTGCTGAAAAACAGAGAAGAAGAACTCCCAAAGACACTTACTGAGCTCTACATCAACTTCTTGCTGGTTCAGTTCAGAAAGAAGGCAGTAACAGAGGGAGACCCACAGTGGAATCAGTCATGCAAGGAGAAGATCCTTACTTTGGGAAAACTGGCTTTTGAGCAGCTGCAAAAAGGCAACCTTGTATTTTATGAATCAGACCTTAAAGGATCTGGTATCAATATTAAATCAGCGTCAGTGTTCACAGGTATGTTTTCTGAGATCTTTAAAGAGAGTGAACATGCCAAGGACAAGGTGTGCTGCTTTACCCATCTGAGCGTTCAGGAGTTCCTTGCTGCTCTATATGTTCATCTCACTTTCATAAACTCTCAGGTCAATGTACTCGAAGAAACACAATCATCTTGGATGGTACTAGCAAGACGTAAATCTAATCCCCAACACACTGCGGTAGATAAAGCCTTGCAAAGTCCAAATGGAGACCTGGACATGTTTCTTCGTTTTCTTCTGGGTCTTTTGCTGCCATCCAGCCAGAGTCTGTTAAAAGGCCTGGTTAAACAAACCGAAAACAATACCCAGGCCATCCAGGAGGCAATCAAGTACATCAAGGAGAGGCTTGGTGCTGATCTATCTACAGAGCAGAGTATTAATCTGCTTTACTGTCTGAATGAACTTAATGACAATTCTCTAGTGGAGGAGATCCAAAGGTTCATGGGCTCAGGACATCTTACTGTGGATAATTTGTCTAATGCTCAGTGGTCTGCCTTGGTCTACATCCTACTGGCAGATAAAGAAATTGACATGTTTGACCTAAGAAAATACTCTTCTTCAGAAGAGGCTTTCATGCGGCTGCTTCCAGTTGTCAAAATTGCAAGAAGAGCTTGGTGAGAGACAAATATGCATATTTTCTTTTATTAATTGTTTTAAACTTGCAAGATTTAAAAACCATATTTTTCTCTTTCTATCTTTTCAGTTTGACTGCCTGTGGCCTGTCAGAGAAAGGTATCGAAGCTCTGTCTTCAGTTCTCAGATCCCAGGACTCCATTTTGAAGGAGCTCGACCTGAGCTACACCAACCTGGGGGATGCAGGAGTAAAGCAACTGGCTGTTGGACTTGAGAGTCCAAACTGTTCACTTGAAACTCTCAGGTCAGGAATATGGTGTCTTTCTAAAGTGGTTGTTAATTCCATTCATGAAATGCAGTTTTTTGTTCAACAGCAATGAGTGCATAATAAAATGGAACCAGTCATATTGAGGGTCCATAGGTTTCCTCTAAGTGAATATAGAATTAATAAATCCATTTTAAAGTTCTAGGTAGTTCATTTACAGTCTTTTAGGTCAACATCATTACTAAATGTATGTATGTTGGGTTTCTGCTACCTAAGACACTCATTTAAATGTTTGTCTTACATGTTCAAGTCTGCTATTGCATTTCTTTCAGAGTACACACAGACGTAATGCAACTTGCTGTTTTCAAAACATCCGGTGAAGTGTTGAACATGATGCTTATGGTTTTTATGTTAGCTGTGCTAATCTAGGAGGTTATTTTCCTGCAAAATAGATTACAAAATACTGCAGACTTTTTGATTTGTCTGTATGCCTTGCAGAGAAAATGACAACTGGCTCTTTTACAGCAAGCATATGCCCTTGGTGTTGGCATAATTGCATAACTTCTGTTTCCTTTTTCTTCGGACATGTGCAGATGTTAAACAATGAAAGGAATAGGAGAATGGTGTTTACATGCATAAAGAAATCTCAGTATTGAGGAGAACGGCTGTTCTCCAAAACCCGCTTACAGCATTTTGCTTCGAGCGATTTGGAAATTGAAGGACAATTGAATTCTTTACCAGCATTTAAGTCACTACAACTTTTTAAAGAGAAGTCATTGTAACAGTTGTTTTGTTAGGAAGTGCTGTTGGGTTTTAAAGCACTCCTAAAAGTCCTGGTGAGGTTGGGAAAGGTGCCCAAAACACCAATACACGCAGACACACATGATGAGCCTCTAACAATGCACTGAACACAAAAGCCTTTTTCTCTAAAGGTACTGTTGCATTTACATGATTTATGTGATTGATTTTAATCCTCAGGCTGGGTGGTTGCAAGTTGTCATGGAGAGGTTGTGAGACTCTGGGCACAATTATCAGCTCCCGGTCTTGTCTCAGAGAGTTGGATGTGAGCAACAACGATCTGCAGGATGCAGGAGTGCAGAGTTTATCTGGCGGGCTGGAGAATCCACAGTGCAAACTGGAAACACTCAGGTCAGCTTCAGCAGCTTGGTGTATGAGCATGTACATTGCACTTCGCATTTAAAGACTCTATACGAATTCTGAATATTGGTTTCCTTTGTGTACTCTTGAAATTTATTTATGGTTTCAAGCCATTGCTGCCAAAATGAATCAGTGTTGTTTTCACACTATGATTAAGATCAGAGCGAGCTGTAATTGCGTTATTGTTAAAGCTTTTTAACCACTGTATGGGAAGAGATTTAAATTTCCTATTCTACAGCAAAAAGCTGTCTGAATTAGTTAGACATTGTGAATCCTATGGAAAAGTTTTTATACAGATTAAATATTTAAAATTAATTCAAAATGTGTAATAAATTAAGGTGCATTGTTTGTGTGGTTTCAGGCTTTCTGGCTGCCAGATTACAGAGGAAGGCTGCAGTTTTCTAGCCACTGCTCTAAGCACAAATCCCTCGCATCTGAAAGAGCTGGACCTTAGCTACAACCATCCTGGAGTATCAGGAGTCAATTTGCTGTCCAGTGGTGTTAAACATAAACTGTGCAGACTGGAATCTCTCAGGTATGAAAGTCAGAACAATATTTCAGGGACGGACAATTTGATATGCATTATTTTAAATTGTAGAGTCGGTTAAAGCTTTAGAGAAAATGATCCACTTTTTGTTTTGGGATTTAAAGCCAGTGAACTTGTCTCAACGTGTTTCTTCCTGCAGAGTGGAGAACTGTGGAGAACGAAGGCTGCAGTTGGGTCTAAAAAAGTGTAAGCTACCTTAATGTATGCGTACTGAATACAGGTTGTTGGTGTGTTCTGTGTGAAGAAACTCTTCCCTTTGCTACTCTGGGGCTCTTTGGTGAAACACAAACTAAAGCATAAAATTGTAAATTCTTTACTTACACAGAAAAAAACAATAATGATGACAGGATGATGACTTCTGGCTGCTTCTCTTTTCAGATGGATGCGTGATTGAATTTGACCCAAATACAGCCCACAGAAATATCCAACTGTCAGACAACAACAATAAGGTGACTGTAGTGAGGGAAGAGCAGCCATATCCTGATCACCCAGACCGCTTCAACCACTGCTGCTGGCAGGTACTCGGCAAAACTGGTTTGAGTGGTCGTTGCTACTGGGAGGTGAAGAGAGAGGGACCCGTTATCATAGCTGTGAGCTACAAAAAGATCAGCAGGAAAGGACCCACAGCCGACTGCAGGTTGGGCTGGAACGATCAGTGCTGGAGTCTCGTCTGCACCGAAAAGCAATATTCATTTTGGCACAACAAGAAGGAAACAGTTTACCCTTTGATGTACTCATCCATCATGTCCAGTAGAGTAGGAGTTTATGTGGACGTACCTGCTGGAATTGTGTCATTCTACTCCGCCGGGTCCAGTGAACTGCAACACCTCCACACCTTCCAGGCCACATTCACTGCCCCTCTCTACCCAGCTTTTGGGTTTGGATTCGGGTACTGGTCCTACGACTCTTCTGTGTCTCTGTGTGAGGTGTAGGTCCTCAGCCAGCTGACTGAAAGCAGTGGTTAAGTGAGATGTGAGAGCCTGCTGCCATAGCTCTCTGTTTCCTTTGATTTTTTTTTCTCTTTTGATTAGATTCAAATATCATCTCAGTCATTTTTATTACATATGTTTTTCTTTCTGATGAGATAAATTCAGCTAAATTTCTTGT
Organism: Girardinichthys multiradiatus; assembly: GCF_021462225.1. Classification (NCBI taxonomy): domain Eukaryota; kingdom Metazoa; phylum Chordata; class Actinopteri; order Cyprinodontiformes; family Goodeidae; genus Girardinichthys; species Girardinichthys multiradiatus. Next base: position 2,048,248 of record NC_061808.1, read on the forward strand.
ATAATGGTGCTTTTTAAGTGGAGTGGAGTTACTTACTGAAGATGCTAAATTAGTTCAGTAAAAGTTAAAAATCAAACTGCTCAGGGTGGGGGTTCTGTTAGGTTAAAACGATTTTTGTTTAATCTTCTTTAAAGCTTTGTTTGAAGTTTCTATATTTTTTTTCAAAACCTTTTCAGTCTCTGAACAAAGTTAAATAAGACAAAGTTAGGCAGACAAAAGGGTGATGTTGGTGTATTTTTATAAGTGTAGGAGGCTTTTATTTGAGGAACCTATATGAATTTTGTGCTTTGAGATATAATATTCATGTCGACTACAGTTAAAACTGAACTTCTGTGTTGATTTATCTGTTTATCCGGGTTTTTATGCATTATCTACTGCCTGTAAGCATTAATTGACGTAATATGTTGTTAAATCTGAATTTACTAACTGTAGGGGATTTTGAGATCTGATTGTCTTAATCTTGTTGGTTTATGGTGAATAAAATTAAAAGTGGTGAAACTGATATGTTGTCTGTGTGCTCTGCAGATGTTCCAGTATCTTTAGCTAAATAACACTGTAAACATAACACCATTATTTCTATAGGTTAAGTTGTCTTGTTTTTCTGGAAAATATCTGGAATCGACTTGTTACCTGTTGGACTTTTATGCAAATCAGTGCATGATAATTACAAAGTGAAAGATGTTGACCTAAATTCATTTTTTATTCCAACAGATATTTTACCAATCAACAACACATTTATAGAATATTTCTAGGTGACCTTTGCTCACACAAACATGAAATTTTATGAAGTTTTCTAAACTGTTCCTTTTATTACTCAGGGGACTCCTATCAAACCAACTCTAATTCAGAGTGGCTTACAGAAGTATTCATACCCCTAAATCCTTGATATCACCACTTGCTTTATAGTTAACCAGTGATTCAGATTTAATCTGAAAACTGACTGGTTTTAATTGAAAGCTTTAGATCTGCTGTGGAGTTAACGTTATTTATCTTACTTACTTATTCGAGCTGACAGTTTTTTTTATTAATTATTCAGTTCAGTTGCTGAAAAGTTACTGTATGCAGAAGTTATTAGTGATATACCATAAAAGTAAGACTGATAATGTATCCATCAAACTAAGATGATGTACAACTGATAGATTTGTCACTAAAATTTGAGCAAATCTAATACAATTTAAATTTTGATGGGGAAACAGTTGTTTCTTGCTAGATCCTTGTTTTCATGTGTTTTTTTATATTTCCCTTTAGATCTATTTTCCCTGAGTTGTGTTATTTAGTCTAGTCTCTTTTTGCTCAGTTCCTCATGTCTGTTTCCCCTGCTGTCATTAGTTGTAATTAGTCACGTTCCCCTCAGTCTCCTTGCAACACTGTTCCACACCTGTTCCTTGATCCCCATGATTACTCTGTTGCTCTGTTCATTGGTTCTCCATGTATTCCCCGTTTGTATTTAAGCTCTCTTGTTTTCATTGTTCCCCGCTGGTTCCTCTCGACAACTACCCTGGTATCTTCCCGAGTTGTTCCTAGTGGTTTGTTTTCTGTTTTGCCTCCTGAACCTGTTCTCTGTGGAGTACCTGCCTGTACTCAGCGCTCTGCCTACCGGTCTGTAAGTCTTGTGGCAGCCTCCTCGCCATGATCTGCACTTTGGTCCAACCGCAAAACCCTCAAATACGTCAAAAATAGCCATTGGTGACCACCGCTGACTGCTGGTCAGCCCACAACAGGTCCTACCTGGGGATGACAGCACACTGGCTCGACCCCAAGACCTGCACAAGACTGCATGCTGTCATGGCCTGCTGTCAGATCAGAGGACAGCACACCTTTGATGTTTTTGCCCAGGCCATGGTGAAAAATCATTACAAGTACCATCTGGAACACAAGGAGACCAGGACCATAATGGACAATGGCTCAAAATTTGTTAAGGCATTTGTGCAGTTTGGTACAGAAACTGAACTCCTGCCAAACATCACTGAGGCTGCTCCTGCTGATTCAGGTGCAGAGGATGTGGAGGATGGGTACCGCAACAATGAATGCTAAGGATGGGGATGTGGAGGACATTGAGTACATCGCTGTTGATGATATCCTCAATGAGTCCAGCAGACTGGGCCTCAAACTGCCTGTGCACCGCCCACAACTTAAACTTGACAGCCAGCTTGGATGCCCAACAAGGCTCTTGAGATTACAGTATTCAGGTCAGCCTACAGTAAGGCCATGTCCAAGGAACTGGAGCTGTTGAATCTGCAGAGCCGCAGCACGATGACCGGAGACAGCATTGTTGATGCGTTGGAGAGGAGGCTGGTGGTCCCCAGCTGTACCAGATGAAACTTTATGACTCTGTTGTCCTCGACAACTTGCTGGACAAGAATAGGGAATCTGTCCACATGGTGATGACACAACTGAAGCTGCAGACCTTCACAGACTTAGATGTCGGCTTCTTGACTGAGGACGCCCAGGACGTCAAATGTTGCAAAGGCCTTAGATAAAATGCAAGGGAAGGATCATGTCTGTCTTTGGAGCCTTCTGCAAATTGTTGCAGCTACACTCATGAGGTTGAAGAAGGCCAAGTCCAAAAATCTCCTGTACTGCAGTCCTTATGTAGATGCTCTTCTGGCAGGCATCAGAAAAAGGTTTGGGCTCCTCCTGGAAGACCAAGAGTGCCAGCTGGCTGCTGTCTTCCACCCTAAGTTTCACCTGTTCTGGTTGGAGCAGTTTATTAGCAGCGAGGTAAGCAGGGTCAAGGAAGCCATGGAGACCACTGTACAGAAAGCACCAAATGAAACCACTGTGTAAGGCAGCAGCTTCACCAGCAAGGAGGAGGATGAGGAAGAAGATTTCCTCAGCAACATAATTAGGTTCCGGGAGAGCAGGAGCCACAGGTCTCTGAAGTCCAAGGTGCAGAACTTAGTGAAGACCTGGCTGGAGGCCAGGAGGCTCAAAAGATGTAAAATGAGGATGAAAGTTGAGATGTTTGTTTTTTGTTGCAACATGTATTAAACTTTTTTGACAACTCAATAAATTATATTATTTATATTACAGCAGTAGGTAACCCGAATAAATTCATGATTTATTGCACGTTTGTCCATGGGTCTGATGGCAGAGTGGAAAAAGGACCTCCAGAAATGCTCACTCCTGCATGGTTCCAGGCTTCCGGCATACACTCACACTGTTTGCTGGGCACAGAGGGATAAAATATTCTCAAATGCTTCCACTGCTGTGTAAGTGTTATATTTTTAAGTCATTTATTCTGAATGAACACAACCATCCCCTCAAACATGCAGCACTGCATGCATATGTTTTTGGTTACTTGTTCCCCACACTGCTTTAAACCTTCAATTGTAAAAACTGAAAACCATAAATCATTTTGCTTCAACTTTAACATTAACATCTCTGCCGACCCCAAACATCCTGCACATAAACTGTTTAGAGTTTTACCTTCAGGCCGCCACTACAGAGCACTGTTTACTAAAACCAGCCGCCACACAGACAGTTTCTTCCCCCAGGATGTTTCTCTGATGAACATTCAATAGAGTACAGAACAACAGCATACAGATGTTGCAAATGCACCTTTTTTATTAGATATGTGTATATTGTAAATTGTAAATTTGTATATTCTGTAATGCAGAATACTGCATTGTACATTGTATATTGACATTCCACGTCCCTAGAGCCAGCCTAAGCATTCGGGGATCGGGCCGCCGAGGTCTCCACCTTCGTCCGCCGCCCAATCCTCTTTGCACCAGTCCCTCACGGTTCCCCCTGCAGGTGGTGGGCCCACTGGGGGATGGTCTCGCGTCTCTCATTCGGGCTTGGCCCGGCCGGGTCCCGCGAGGAGCAACCCGGCTACCAGGCGCTCTCCGACGAGTCCCGACCCCAGGCCTGGCTCCAAGGTGGGACCCCAGCTCCTCGATTCTGTAGTCATCATGAGGGATTCTCGAACCACTCTTTGTCTGACCCGTCACCTAGAGCCTGTTTGCCATGGGAGACCCTACCAGGGGCATTTAAGCTCCAGACAACATAGCCTCTAGGATCATTTGAGGACTCAAACCCCTCCACCATGTTAAGGTGGCGGTTCAAGGAGGGGACCGGAAAAGGGTGGCTTGTTCTCTTCAGGTTGGAGGGGAGTTCCTGCCTCAAGTGGAGGAGTTTAAGTATCTCGGGGTCTTGTTCACGAGTGAGGGAAGAATGGAGCGGGAGATCGACAGACGGATCGGTGCGGCTGCCACAGTAATGGGGGCGCTGTGCCGGTCCGTTGTGGTGAAGAGAGAGCTGAGCCGAAAAGCGAAGCTCTCGATTTACCGGTCAGTCTACGTTCCTACCCTCACCTATGGCTATGAACTTTCGGTCATGACTGAAAGAACGAGATCCCGGATACAAGCGGCTGAAATGAGCTTCCTCCGTAGGGTGGCTGGGCACTCCCTTAGATATAGGGTGAGGAGCTCGGCCATCTGGGAGGGGCTCGGAGTAGAGCCGCTGCTTCTCCACATCGAGAGGAGCCAGTTGAGGTGGCTCGGGCATCTATACCAGATGCCTCCTGGACGCCTTCCTCGGGAGGTGTTCCAGGCACGTCCCACCGGGAGGAGGCCCAGGGGATGGCCCAGGACACGCTGGAGGGACTATGTCTCTCGGCTGGCCTGGGAACGCCTTGGGCTCCCTCCGGAGGAGCTGGAAGAGGTGTCTGGGGAGAGGGACGTCTGGGCGTCTCTGCTGAGTCTGCTGCCCCCGCGACCCGGTCCCGGATAAAGCGGAAGACGACGAGTACGAGTACTTGTACATTGTAAATTGTAAATTTGTATTGTTGTGGAATTTTCTTATCAAAGTGGGTAGAAGTTGACTCATAACAAGAGAAAATCCGGACTTTGTCTTTATAAGTTTTATTCAAAGGCATTCAGCGTTTGAAGACCCTGTCACCAAGCAAGTCAGTTGAACAGAGCCCCGAACGCTATTTTCACACAGTATTTATACCAGAACAAGACAATGTTATCTCAACTGCAAAGAGTCCATGTTCATGACCCCAACCCTTCTTCAGTTCAACAGTGACAAGGTTATCTAGGAACAGACCTAACTGCCCTTCCTGACATTGTCCTAAAGATGGGTCTGAACCATCAAACTTCTGATAATGGCTTTTACAGCTTCTTCCTCTAACACAGATGTTCTGAGGAGTAAAAAAGGTTATACACTGTAAAATGCTTACTGCAAGAATTTCCATTACACTCCTTTCTTCTGATTACAAGATAATCACAACTAAAGGAAAATTCTTCAAAACCATCACCCCTCTCAGCTAACAGATAATCCAAAGCCAGTTTATTTTGCAAACTCATAGTTCTAATAGCCTGCTGCTCTGTAGTTAGAACAGTGAAACCTTCCTCAGATAAAGCAGTAAGATTAAAAGTTAACACAAAGGGATCAGCCTGTCCAGGATGTACCCCGCCTCTCGCCCATAGACTGCTGGAGATAGGCACCAGCTCCCCCGCGACCCACTATGGAATAAGCGGTAGAAAATGACATGACATGACATGACATGACAAAGGGATCAGGGACCAAAGATCCTGAAATAGTATAAGGATCAGTTCTGATAGGACATGACTCAAATTTATATCTGTTGATTAAAGCACATTAAACAGATATAATGGCTTCGCAACCTACTGTCTTCCCAAGGAAATAAGGTGTACTTTCCTCCTGTGTAATACAAATATCTGGATCTTTAATCGGATTTCTATTACCCCAAATTCTATAAAGAGTTCCTGTAGACGCACACGTTAAATTAATCTCACTAGAAAATCTACTAACATTTCTGCTTTCCTTACACTATAATTCCTCACAGTTTTGATGCATCAGTTGCCACCAAACATTATCAGTATGATCATAGTAGTCAGAAAAGTGATGAATCTCTCTTTGAATCCGCTGATGAATATTATTAGTCAGATTAACCACACATTGTCTTTGCTGTACCTTTTCCCAAAATGAACACAAGAGTTATAAAAATACTTGCAATACCAATCATTAGCAACAGAACAAACCATCTTCCATATAGCTGCATTGTGACCTTGAAGTGGAATGTCCTTTCTTCTGGTACTGAAAGCAAACAGTTTTTTTTCAAAGAAAACAAAAAATCCTGCTGACTCTCCTGAGTGGCTTCAAGCTGCCCTGTTACCAGTCTGGTACAGGTGGGCGGTCATAGGAAGCTCCTCTAGAAATATATTTAGAAACAGAAACTCTAACCTGCTGGACGTTAGGCTTCCATAGTCCAACTAAACAACGGTGGAAATGAACACATTCAAATTTATAATAATACCATAATGATAGATATCAAGCAATAAACATGAAAGTTAGATAAAAGCATCCGAGATTTCCTCCTCAGAGTCAGTCTTGCTGTCAAAGTGGGAGAAAAGAATTTGGCTGACCCTCGCTGTCCAGGCAAAGGAGCCTAGTAGCCACCAAATGTTAAGAAATTAAGGAGAATAAGCATCATGGCGCATGTTTGACTGTCTTTCTGTTGCAGACGTCACCAGTCCATCATCCAGAGAAAGGTTATGTGCAAATGTGTAGAGGTCTTCCCTGTATGTTTCCTATGTGTCTCTCACTGTGGTGTGTGTGCAGTGAGGCAAATGACCTTATGATTTCTAACTTTCAGGCAATGCGATGGCCTTAAGTAGATTCTGAAATAACGTTGCACTGCCCAAGGGATTATTGTGCCCTCGTAAGAACAGTGTTCTTCAACCACCTCTTCAATCACTCGCCAGTGATCTGCTTACAGTTCTTTGTCTTGTGGTGGTCCGCTGTCCTCACACCTTTCAGGCCGTGGATGATCCAGTTGGAAGATGACTTGTCCTGGAAGCCAGATGAATCTGGGGAAGCTGGAGCTTTCCTGCAGCTTTCCTGGGTGTCTAGTAGGATCTGATATGGGCCATTCCAGCACCTGGACTTCCTGTGTTTTCTCCTAGATTCTCTGACCAGAATCCAGTCGCCAGGAATAAAAGACTGGAGGGTGGAAGTGGCTGTTTCTGGTAATGCAGCCTTCACCATCTGTGAAACTTGAGAAAACACAGTGGACAGGTTTAGACAGTAAACAACATCCTATCTTCACACAAAGATGTGGAAGAAAAAGATCTTGGCAATATCCCCATGTCTAAATTAGGAGACCTGCCACACAGCACTTCAAAAGGACTGAGATTTGCCTGTGTCCTTTGTCTCAATCTCATATAAGTGAGAACAATAGGTAGAGCCTTCACAACACTTGGCTAATTTTCAATTCAAAGTCCCATTCTCAAACCTAAGTGCTTAATTACATGAACTTCATCAAAACATCCAACAAAATCAAAATAATTGATCTTCTGACTTCACCTGATATACTAGCAGTGACCATCAGCTAAATATTCTGAATATCAAAAATGTGACCTGATGTTTGAGGAAGGCCTGATTACAGGTCAATATTTCATAGTTTCAGAATACCCCAAAAAAATTTCAAAAATGGTCTAATCTGTGGAGATGTAAAATTTCACAAAAGAATCAATTAGAACCAAAGAAATGAATTCTGACATAACTACAGGTCCTTCTCAAAATATTAGCATATTGTGATAAAGTTCATTATTTTCCATAATGTCATGATGAAAATTTAACATTCATATATTTTAGATTCATTGCACACTAACTGAAATATTTCAGGTCTTTTATTGTCTTAATACAGATGATTTTGGCATACAGCTCATGAAAACCCAAAATTCCTATCTCACAAAATTAGCATATCATTAAAAGGGTCTCTAAACGAGCTATGAACCTAATCATCTGAATCAACAAGTTAACTCTAAACACCTGCAAAAGATTCCTGAGGCCTTTAAAACTCCCAGCCTGGTTCATCACTCAAAACCCCAATCATGGGTAAGACTGCCGACCTGACTGCTGTCCAGAAGGCCACTATTGACACCCTCAAGCAAGAGGGTAAGACACAGAAAGACATTTCTGAACAAATAGGCTGTTCCCAGAGTGCTGTATCAAGGCACCTCAGTGGGAAGTCTGTGGGAAGGAAAAAGTGTGGCAGAAAACGCTGCACAACGAGAAGAGGTGACCGGACCCTGAGGAAGATTGTGGAGAAGGGCCGATTCCAGACCTTGGGGGACCTGCGGAAGCAGTGGACTGAGTCTGGAGTAGAAACATCCAGAGCCACCGTGCACAGGCGTGTGCAGGAAATGGGCTACAGGTGCCGCATTCCCCAGATCAAGCCACTTTTGAACCAGAAACAGCGGCAGAAGCGCCTGACCTGGGCTACAGAGAAGCAGCACTGGACTGTTGCTCAGTGGTCCAAAGTACCTTTTATCGGATGAAAGCAAATTCTGCATGTCATTCGGAAATCAAGGTGCCAGAGTCTGGAGGAAGACTGGGGAGAAGGAAATGCCAAAATGCCAGAAGTCCAGTGTCAAGTACCCACAGTCAGTGATGGTCTGGGGTGCCGTGTCAGCTGCTGGTGTTGGTCCACTGTGTTTTATCAAGGGCAGGGTCAATGCAGCTAGCTATCAGGAGATTTTGGAGAACTTCATGCTTCCATCTGCTGAAAAGCTTTATGGAGATGAAGATTTCATTTTTCAGCACGACCTGGCACCTGCTCACAGTGCCAAAACCACTGGTAAATGGTTTACTGACCATGGTATCACTGTGCTCAATTGGCCTGCCAACTCTCCTGACCTGAACCCCATAGAGAATCTGTGGGATATTGTGAAGAGAACGTTGAGAGACTCAAGACCCAACACTCTGGATGAGCTAAAGGCCGCTATCGAAGCATCCTGGGCCTCCATAAGACCTCAGCAGTGCCACAGGCTGATTGCCTCCATGCCACGCCGCATTGAAGCAGTCATTTCTGCAAAAGGATTCCCGACCAAGTATTGAGTGCATAACTGTACATGATTATTTGAAGGTTGACGTTTTTTGTATTAAAAACACTTTTCTTTTATGGGTCGGATGAAATATGCTATTTTGTGAGATAGGAATTTTGGGTTTTCATGAGCTGTATGCCAAAATTATCCGTTTTAAGACAATAAAAGACCTGAAATATTTCAGTTAGTGTGCAATGAATCTAAAATATATGAATGTTAAATTTTCATCACGACATTATGGAAAATAATGAACTTTATCACAATATGCTAATATTTTGAGAAGGACCTGTATGTGTCACTATGAATTGCAGCATATGAAAGGTAGTGGAATTTTCTTATCAAAGTGGGTAGAAGTTGACTCATAACAAGAGAAAATCCGGACTTTGTCTTTATAAGTTTTATTCAAAGGCATTCAGCGTTTGAAGACCCTGACACTGAGGTTAGTCAGTGAAGCAGAGCCTCGATCAACATTTACACACAGTATTTATACCAGAACATGACAGTGTTATCTCAACTGCAAAGAGTCTGTGTTTTACGACCCTAGACCCTTCTCGAGTTCAGAGGTGACAAAGTTATCTGGGAACCCATCTGTCCTTCCCAACACATCATCCTAACTGTGGGTTTTAACCATTAAACTTCTGATAATGGCTTTTACAGCTTCCTCCTCTAACACAGATGTTCACAGAAGTGAGGTAACCCAAAGGTCACACACTTTGGAACACTTAATAAAATAATTTCCATTACAGTATATTCTGGAATGCAAAAACAGAACAAAAGAGCAAAGTGTACCGGAGGCAAATTCCTTGTTTGTTTGTACGAACTTGGCAATAAAGCTGATTCTGATTCTGATTATGTTCCACATAGTGTTGGTCTGTCACAAATTCCAAAAAACACAATGAATTATGTGGTTTTAAAAAACCTTAGAAACATGCCAGGGATATGAATACTTTTGCAAGGCTCTCCTATATTTATAAGAGATTGAAAAACTCTCTAAAGACAAAAATAAAATACATAGTAGATTTATCCTAAAGCATTATTGGTATTATTTTAATGTTAAAGCCATAGAAAAGTATGAATTGTCAAAAGGAATAAAATATATACTTGACGTAATCATTTGTTTGCACCGTGGATCGCTCCTTTCCTTGCCCCTTCCACCCTTACAACCTTTTATAACGTATGCCTTCTTTGACAGCAGGTCTAAGGTACGTAATTATTGATGCACTTAAAGATACTGAATGCAAAATGAGTGGATTTATTCAGTTCAGCTGTTGCTAACAATCAAACTGATGGTGGGAGATTTTGGAGCTTACACAAGCCTGATTAGCTGTAAGGAGATTACAGGTGCAGGATGGGAAGTTAACCCAGCCTTTCAGAAATGCAGTGTTTGCTTCATGGCTGAAGCTGTGGCAGATCGAACTTTTCCAGGGGATAACGGCAGTCTGGTGCGAGCTCTGAGCAGGAGTGTAATGATTAAAACTGCTCTTCATGGTGGAAGATCCAAGCTTCAGGTCAGATTTCAGGATTTGTATTTCCCACATTCAGTTTAGACACTGTTTTTAGGGCAGACTGGGTAGAAATGTTGTAGTTTATTAACTGCATGTTGTTCAGAATATTTCACTGTTAAATACAAATCTGTCTATTTTTTGTTGAGAGTAAATGTCCTTAGGTTGTGATTATCCATTTACTCACTTAGGAAAGAAACACGTCAGCGGAGTCTGTATCTTAATGGTGTTTTATAACATCTGTTCCATCTTAATAAAACTTTGACCTTGTTCTTTCTCTGCAGTTCAGACGTGCTCGCTTTGTCTGAAGTTGTGGATGAACAAAAATACCTCATTAAGCTTCTTATGACACCCTGCTGGCAGCATCAACCGCTCCTTTGCTTCCTCTGTCTCAGAACATTCACTAAGACAAAGGCCACATCGAATCTGGCTCTCTGACAGTATTGGACCCTTTGGACCAGATGCACAAGCTGTATCTTAATATATTGAAGTTGAAGTCACATTTAGGAGCAGCTGGATTGAAGAGTGGAGTTTTTCCATCCCAATCCAAGATAAAGACAGAGCATGTTGTCCTCTATGCTGCAAAGGATGGCTGCGGAAGGAGAATGCAGATTAAACATATAAATCTGTGTTTTACTGGTGCCTTCTGCTTTGCAAAGCGTTGCTGACCAACATTTAACAAATATTTTGTAAATTATGTAAAGCCACCACCTTAAAAACTAGAGTTTTAAACTGAGGAGAAAGCCTTTCTTCCACTGGAAGGAACAACTTGGAGCAAAATCTAAGTTGATATTCAGGAATCAATACAAATCAGACTTCCTGGCAAAAAACATTCAAATATGTTCAAAAATAAATTGCTATAGTTTTGATCCTGGAAACGCACATGATGAAACACCAAGTTGTAGTTTTTGGTTCTGCAACCTTGAGGCACTCTTGGATTTGACCATGTTCAGTTCCTCCTGGACGTAAGTCCCTCAAACCAGAGGGCCAACATGGCAGTCGGGAAGATAACCTTCACCAAGACTGAAAGGGAAAAACTGGCTGAAGTCCTGTGGCTGCTCAACTGGATCTCTGTTGTGACTGGAGCCATTCTCTTCGGACTGGGCTTGTTTCTCAAAATAGAGATACAGAAATGGCAGGAAGTGATGTCAGAGCAGGGGATTCTCTATGTGCCACACATGCTTATCACCACAGGTCTGGCAGCCTGTGGCATCAACTACCTCGGCAGTAAGATATGCCTGGACTGCGCTGACACAAACAAGTTCCTACGCTGGAAGCTGGTAATGATGCCGTACATAGTTTGCACCTTCTTCTTTACTGCCTGTGTCCTGGCAGGGGCGCTCATGTGCTACAGTATTCGCAGTCAGCTGGAGGAGTCCCTGTACCTGGGTCTGAGGAACACAATGCGTTTCTACAAGGACACGGACACACCCAGCCGCTGTTACTTGAAGAAAACCCTGGACCTGGTGCAGATCCAGTTCCAGTGCTGTGGGAACACCAATTATCGAGATTGGTTTCAGATACAGTGGATCAGCAGCCGCTACCTTGACATGACTGACAGTGCTGTGGTGGAGTAAGTTTAAGCAGAACTACTGAAAGCTTGTTTGATTTTTAATAGTGCAGCTTTTGTTTTACCAGTATTTTGCATTCGGAATAAGATATTCCACTGTGATGGTGCAGAGTGCTTCTTAAAGTTGGAGACTTGTTAATCGTAGATTATGTAGCGATCCAGATGATCAAGTCTTCCTTAAAGGCCTGCAGATTTGAGAAGCCTACCAGTGTCTGGGTCCGGACATCTTATTTTCAACTTGATTGACATTTGTCGAATGTCTACTGTGAAAACGGATAATAATGTACACTCACCGGCCACTTTATTAGGCACACCTTGCTAGTACCGGGTTGGACCCCCTTTTGCCTTCAGAACTGCCTTAATCCTTGGTGGCATAGATTCAACAAGGTACTGGAAACATTCCTCAGAGAGTTTGGTCCATATTGACATGATAGCATCACACAGATGCTGCAGATTTGTCGGCTACATCCATGATGCGAATCTCCCGTTCCACCACATCCCAAAGGTGCTCTATTGGACTGAGATCTGGTGACTGTGGAGACCGTTTGAGTCCAGTGAACTCATTGTCATGTTCAAGAAACCAGTCTGAGATGATTCGTGCTTTATGAGATGGCGCGTTATCCTGCTGGAAGTAACCATCAGAAGATGGGTACACTGTGGTCATAAAGGGATGGACATGGTCAGCAACAATACTCAGGTAGGCTGTGGCGTTGACACGATGCTCAATTGGTACCAAGGGGCCCAAAGTGAGCCAAGAAAATATCCCCCACACCATTATACCACCACCACCACCAGCCTGAACCGTTGATACAAGGCAGGATGGATCCATGCTTTCATGTTGTTGACGACAAATTCTGACCTGACCATCCGAATGTTGCAGCAGAAATAGAGACTCATCAGACCAGGCAACGTTTTTCCAAATCTTCTATTGTCCAATTTTGGTGAACCTGTGTGAATTTTAGCCTCAGTTTCCTGTTCCTAGCTGACAGGAGTGGCACCCGGTGTGGTCATCTGCTGCTGTAGCCCATCTGCCTCAAGGTTTGACATGTTGTGTGTTCAGAAATCCTCTTCTGCATGCCTTGGTTGTAACGAGTGGTTATTTGAGTTACTGCTGCCTTCGTATCAGCTGGAACCAGTCTAGCCATTCTCCTCTGACCTCTGGCATCAACAAGGCATTTGCGCCCACAGAACTGCCGCTCACTGGATATTTTCTCTTTTTCAGACCATTCTCTGTAAACCCTAGAGATGGTAGAGCGTTAAAATCCCAGTAGATCATCAGTTTCTGAAATACTCAGACCAGCCTGTCTGGCACCAACAACCATGCTACGTTCAAAGTCACTTAAATCACCTTTCTTCCCCATTCTGATGATCGGTTTGAACTGCAGCAGATCGTCTTGACCATGTCTACATGCCTAAATGCATTGAGTTGCTGCCATGTGATTGGCTGATTAGAAAATTGCGTTAACAAGCAGTTGGACAGGTGTACCTAATAAAGTGGCCAGTAAGTGTATAGGCCTACTCTACTCTAACTAGTGATGGAAACTCCAACTTCTTTTAGAGAACCGGTTCTTTTAGCTCAGCTCTTGAGATTTTTGTTGCTTGAATTAGTTTTTTGTTCACGGTAATGTAAATATTCACGCAAAACGAATTATTAATTTAGAATTCAGAGAGACCAAGACAGCAGGAGACAAAGAATCTCAATTTCAGAGCAAGCCCAATGTTTTTTAAACCACCAGTTCAAAATTATATTAAAGTTAAACACCATCTTAAGCTGCAAGATTGAACAGACTCCATTAATTGTAACAGCAGCCTGCACCTGGTGTTGCAGCGCTGGGTAACCCATTGCCAAATAGTCAGCCAATGTGAATACCTGCCCACCCTCCACCCTATGCTATGGTGCAGACAGAGACGACGGCACACATATGGACCAATCACATGCAGCTGGAAGAGACAAAAAGTTATAGAGGGAGAGAAGCGGGAAAAGAACGGCTCCCAGTGTTGAGCTGGCTCCTGTTGTTCCCTTCAAAGAGCCGGCTCTAAGAGCCGATCCGTTCGCGGCCGACAAATCTCTAATGCTGATGCAGGTGCTGCTCTAGTCTGTGAAGAAATACTTGAGCCAAAATGAAGAGCAGTAGATTTAGCAGCCTGTTCACATTCTGATCCTCACCCATGGTTATGAGATATCATCGTGACTGGAAGAATGAGATTCTGGATGAAGGTGACTGAAATAAGGTTCCTACACAGGGAGTGTTGATCCAGCCTTAGAAAATGGATGAGGAGCTCTATTATCCTCTGGGAGCTCAGAGTACAGCCGCCGCTCCTTCATATTGAAAAGAATCAGATGAGGTGGTGTGGGCATCCAATAAAGATGCCTCCTGAAAGCCACCCTTTGGAGGTTTTCTGTGAATGTCCCACTGAGAGGAGACCATGAAACAACCAGAACCACCCAGTGTGAAATACATTACCCTCTGGCCTAGATCACTTTTTGGCTTGCGATCCCTCAGAACGAGATGCAGAGTGTTGCTGAGGAGAGGAATACCCGTTTTCTGTCTAAGCACCCACAATTTCTTGTGTAAGTTGATTTACATCGATGAAATATGTATTAATTGATAAGGGTAGGAATCTCAAAGCTGTGGCTTTTAGTGCGGCCTGAAGTAGGCTACAGCTGGCGAAATGAGAGTCAGCTTCTTTAAGTCCGAGGTCATGGTCCTCAACTGGAAAAAGGTGGACTGCTCCCTCCAGTTCAGGCTTATTCTCTGCCTCAAGCAGACAAGTTCAACTATCTTGGTGTCCTGTTCTAGAGTGATGGTAGGATGGAGGATCAGGATCTCATCAGCAGCAATGCTGGTACTTTCTTGGTTTGCTGAGACAGTTTGAAGTACCATCAACACTGTGGTAAGAAAATTAAAATTGACTTTGTTATGACAGGGAAAACATACCTTGCATTATAAGACACCAGAAAGGTTATGACCTTGAGACATTTTGGGGGGGCTGCAGGAGTACAGGGAGCCAGGGAAGCCCCAAGGGGCTTTCCAGTCCTTTTTTGGCACAAAGTTGAGCTTCCTCCCAGTGGAGGGTGGACTCCATCTGCAGCCCGCTGTCATTGATCCTGTTTGTGACATTCTTTGACAGGATCTCAAGTTGTAATTGTGGAGAGGTCGTGTCTTGCGTGTCATGTGTTGCTGTGGAGAGAGATGTCTGGTTTTCCTCCTGGACCAGCTACACCATGTAAACGGTTTAAGGGTTTCGGCTTCAGGCGTTCCCTTGCACATTAATAGACCTGCATTTCTCCACTGGAGAGTTTTATCCATGACTAAGGTCCATGATTAATCCATTTAGCTTTGAAGACAGTTTTAGTAAGATTGTTCTAAAGACAGAGACCAGACAATTTTCAGATTGAGGTCATTGGTCCACTGTGGCTAAGTCTGGAAGATACTGAGATCAGACGATTAATCAGTAGGGTTTATTTCAGGTGTAGATCACTCAAAATAACCTGTCTGCACTCAGCGGTGAAATTACTAGAAAGGGTCTGAACCAAGCTCATACAAACACCTCACTTCACACCTCCTCCAGGCTTCCTGAAGGTTTCTCAGCATTCAACCTTTATTTGGTCAGTTTTAATCAATCTGCTGCTGATCTAAAAGTGGTGACTTTTTTAAGACAATGGTCTAAGAGTCATTTAAGGGATGAACCAGTTTCTTGTTAGTTTTCTGTATCATTAGGACATGGTTTTGAGATAAAGTTCGTATGCCGTAAATCTTTATTTATGTCCATCACTCAAATCCTTGAGAAAACACAAAACAGTTCAAAACTGTCAGATCCAAAACAGGTTGTGTGCTCCAATTTTTATGAAATATATTTATTATACTGATATAGTTATCTTAATTAGAAACAAGAAA